>NW_007259859.1:777792-832303 GCF_000164805.1 Carlito syrichta
GGGTCGAGGCTGCAGTGGCCGGGAGCGGCCACTGCACTCCACTCTGGGTGACAGAGTAAGACTCCAACTCAAAAAAAAAGTATTTAGTTTTCTAAAATAAAAACTCATCCCATAAGGAATCCCTTAATTATCTTATCGAAAGATGTAATCGTTACTCATGATCTCTATGCATGCTATTATCCCATGCTAAGTTTTTTTTTTTTTTTTAGTTTTCATTTTGTAATTTAAGCCTATTGTGAGATAAGCAAACAGAAAAACTAAATGCAGTCATATGGACTCAACAAATTTCTAGAGCTAGAAAAGACCTTAGAAATAGTGCAAGTTATTTCCATTTGCTAAAGAGGAAAAATATCCAGAGGGAAAAGTGACATACTTACCCAACATTAACCCTGTTGATTGTAAAACTAAGAGAAGAATTCTTCATTTTGAAGTCCTTTGCCCTCTCTTACCATTTAACACTTAGTTTGGAGGAAATAATTTCTTTGTTTAAAATCATAGCAACTCTATAAATACATATTTCTTATTCTGTATTTGGGGCTTTTAATAATTAATGGACTTCTTCCAGTTTCCGAGAACATTATCAGTAGACAGGCTCCTTAAAAACTTAATTGACACTAAATTTTAAAATAAGAAATGTTATGTTGGGAATTTACCCCGGCTATGTGGGGTATGGATTTAACTTAAATGCTCAAAATATGATCATAGAATCCAGATGAGATGACGGATCTAACTAAATTTTCTCTGAAGGAAAATGTTCGAAGAAACATATAAAGACTAGAAATCATGCTGAATGTGTCTATGTTAGATAAAGTTTTAAAACACCAAAGGAGTCCATATCAACCTACACTGTCTAAGCACAAGTGTGTTTTATGTCTCCATTTGATTTTCAGAGATTTAAATTATGCATCTGAAGTAACATTAAAAGATCAGAACCTAATATAGGATTTAAATGGAGGATATAATGGAGGAGAAATTTTAAAAATAGAAATTGAAAGAAACATTTATTTACTTAAAACAGTTTTTATTTAAAATCATAAATTGGAGAATGACATTTTAACATCTTATTTCTTGGTTATTGACAGTTTGACCTGATTTAGAGCTAAGTATCATAAAAGATTTTTTGCCAAACCAAAACATATACTTTGAATATGTTTAACATAGCAATACCTAATACAGAGTTATATGATTTAGGAAGGGGAGTTATCCTGTTAAATCAAAATATCTTATTACTCATTTTTCAAACAATAAAAACATTTGATTTATTAACTGCACATAGCAGTTACAGTACATTTTCTAAGGAAATTGAAGTAGATTTCCCTTATCCACTATATGATACCACTCATTCATTTCTACCCACTGGCAGTCAGTCTGCCCAAACAGCATTTGCCTTCACATTTTCTAGTGACTGAAGTTTCATGAATCCCACTCTCAGTCTTCTCAAATGGCAGGCACTAAATTTGTGGCAATCGCATTAAAATAGAGTTTCTAACTAACTGAGCATGGTTACACATACCTGTGGTGCAAGCTACTCTGGAGCCTGAGCTAGGAGGATCACCTGAGCCCCACAGTCACTACACTTTAGCCTGGGCAACAGAGTGAAACTCCAACTCACAAAACATAGAAATATAAAGAAATTAAAAAAATAAAATTTCTAATTGGAAGCAGTAGCATAATATGTGGCATAGATGACTTTCTAATGTAATGCCCATTAAGGCATCTAACATTCAGAAGAGAGTTGAAGGTTGTGGTCTTTCCAGAGAAGATGTAACCTTTTCCTTATCATGCCTAATAAATGCCCAAGGGAGACAGCATAATAAGGCCTTTCATTATTGTCAGGGGAAAAATAACAGGCTAGACCTACAGGCTACAGGAATGTTATTAATTGTAGATGTTATTAGGTTTTTTTAATTTTTAATCTCTGTTGGGATTGGAGGAAAAGCTGAGGTGGTGCCGGCACTGTGTAGAAGGTTTAATTGACTTCTGGGAAGCTCTGTTAAGAACTTCCAGCATTGACATTTCATAACAGCTAAGGAACATACATACATGTCATTCTCTTCTATGTGAGTAAGATACTAAGTACTTTATAGATAAAGGACTTTGAAAAGTAGTCTTAAATTTCAAAAAAAAATTGGATAAGAAGTGTTTAAAGTAATGGTTAATTTAAAACAATTTAAAAGTGATGAGTTATTTTTTATTGTTGTTAAGGAAAATAATATGAACAACTGATGATGCTGTATAAAACCTTTAATTTTTAGTAGAAGATGCAACTTTAAGGAACTGGTAGACAAAATTATATAGGGAGAGGAGGCAAAGGAAAGGTAGTGGTAAGCTGTTCATATATGAAAAGTTTCATATAAATATACTCAAGCCTTGTTTTTATGTAAAAAGCCTTTTAAATGCATGATTACTGGGGTAATTTTAACTAGAAAATCACATTCTTCAATACAATTTTAAGGTTTTCCAATGAAAGTATATTTTTTCTTTATTTCATTTGACTATATTCATGCAGTGTTCATGAATACAAGTTTTTAGGATATGCTATTTTCTTGTTATGGATTTTACCTAGCCAAATATCTGACATAGCACCAAAAAAATCCACAAAAGATTTTGCTATGTCTACAAAATTACAGAAAAAGCAAAACTCTTTAAGCATTCAAGTAAAAGTAAATTTAATCTAGGACATTAGATAATTACTCTAAACCACATTTTAAGTACATACATTTTAATAATTTGTCAATAAAAAAATCAATTTGAAATGTATTATCATTTTTAAAAAAACATAATCAAATGGCTATCATGCAAAAGGCTGTCAAAGAATTTTCTTCTCCAAGTTTGAAAGCAGAGCCTTATGTAAATGTTTGGTCAACATCATAATCTCTGTTTTGTGACAATGCATTACTTTTCTAAATATTAATGTAGCTGTTATTCTCTATTCATTGACCCTTTACAATTGTACTGTCTCAGTGAGATAAAAGCATTTGTGTCCAAGAGTTTGAAATCTCCTTAAGATAAAAAAGACTTCAATCAGATAGTTATATATTGCGTCTGTAAATGTATATTGTACAACATATTATAGCTACATATATATAACACACATGGATATGCATATGTGTCTGTGTATATGTATGCATATGTGTGCATCTGTGTGTATATAATCAATTGTGGCGTTATATTAGGAATTTTATAATCGGAAGAGCAGAATAGCTGTGACAGTCATATTTATTCCCTCTTGCTATCATAATAGATCTTTATCTCAGTCATTTAATGAGAAGTGCGTTTAATGTGTACTTAGCACTTAAAATTTAAAACTGGAAATTATATATATACTTACCTGGCAGGGGAGATACCGTGATCACAAAGCTAGTTTCCCCCCGGCGAGGCTCATCCATTGCTCTCCGAATGTGCTGACGCCTACAATTTCCCCAAATGTGGGAAACTCGACTGCATGATAATTTGTGGTAATGGGGGTCTACATTCATGTTTTCCCATGAAAAAACAAACAAAAGACTGGAAATTATATTTTTATTATTCCTTTCTTATATTTAAATGTAGTTATATGAGAGCAACAAAAATTCTAGAATATGTTGCTTATTTTCATTTTTTACTTCCTTAAGTTATAAAGAATATTGAGCTCTCAGATAAGCATCAATGGGGACTGTTTTCTTAAATTACTTAGTGAAAACTGAATTTAATACTTGATTGTATAACAACTTTTTAATGTGGGAATGTGCCTCCAAGTAAAAATCCACCTGAAATAAAGAATTTATGAATATCTGCCACATGATAATCTCTAAAGAAAATTGGATCTAAATAAAGAGTTGTCAGTCACATTCGTGCAACATGCATGATACTGAATTGTGTTTATTAAAAGAGTTGTATGATGCTTTATTTTACAAAATGGAAAATCCTTTTAGAGACAAAGTGACTGATTACAATTATTTTATATATTTGGATAGTTGTAAATTATGTTTTCATAAAATAGAGCACATCAAAGAGAAAAAAGCATCTTTTAATTTAAAAACTAGTCTCATTTTTGTTTTCTCCATCTTTGAGAAGGGACAGAATACAAATTTTCTGTTTTACAGTAGACTAATCAAAACAAACAAACAAAAAGCACTGCAAACTAAGTTATTATTGATTTATTGTTCACCTGACACATATGAGTTCATTTTGAAAATGGTCATGGATTTCCCATTGCTTAGAATAAAATATCATTTGACTCTTGCTCTAAACGTGGGCCTTAGAATGGCAGGACATTCCAGATGATTAATAACATGGAGTTTCTTCCTTTGCATGGTCTAAACATTCCACTGACTGAACAATTTCAAACATATCAATAGTTCAGATGACAAGGATTTTGTAGTGATTTCTGAACAGGCAGCATAACTCTACCTTAATACCTTTATTTTCCATTCCTCTGTATAGCAGGCAAAAATTTAAAAGCTGATTAGCATGTTGCTCTATTTTCTATCAAGGAAAGGAAAATGACATATGTTTGGTCTGGTATTATTTGATCTCAAATTAAACTGGAAATATGCCTGGTGCAGGGATACCATAATTCATTAAACAAATATTTATTGAGTTGGATATTTGCAAGGTATTGTGTGTGGTGAATAAAGAGAAGCGATTGCTTTCTAAGCTATTCAATAAATAGAAGAAAGTCATTTATTCAAACATAGCTTTCCTTAAGAAGATATAAATTCTTCATTAATAGAATAGAGGCATCTGCTTAAAGGTAAGGCCCCTATCAGTTAGTCACTCTTCCACTTTATGTATTCAAGGGGGGAAAAAAATCACCATATCTTGCTTTCTTAATCATGCATGCCAGTGCCTTTGTCTTCCTCATTCAGTCAGACTGGTAGCATCTCCAAAAATAATGATTGCTGAAAAATATTCTGTCACATGTGTGCAAGTACATAGTTCAAACCTATATAATTGTAAAATAGGTTTATCGATTAGAAAAATTATAAGTTAACCTATTGGAGAAAGGATAGTAGGGGATAAGTATAATAAATAAAGATACATTTGACAAAGTGCAGTATATATATAGTTTTTTTCCATTCGACTATTGTAGAATGTTTTCAGGAGATAGGAAGGAAGGAAGGAAGAGAGGGAGGGAGGGAGGAAGAGAGAAAAAGGAGGAAAGAAAGAAAGTAAGAGAAAGAAAAGGGGAAAGAAGAAGAGAAGGCCAGAAAAAAAGGAAGGTGGGAAGGTAGGAAGGAAGGAAGGCAGGGAGGAAGAAAGGAAAAAAAAAAGGCAGGCAGGAAGGAAAGAGGGGGATGGAGGAAGGGAGGAAGAGAGGGAGGGAAGGAGGGAAAGAAGGAAGGAAGGAAGGAAGGAACGAAGGAAGGAACGAAGGAAGGAAGGAAGGAACGAAGGAACGAAGATACTTGTTTCATTCAGATAGGTCAGGTCTGAACCAGTGTTCAGAACAATCTTAACAGGCAGCAGCATCCTGGCAGGTGTTGTGGTGAATTAAAAATTGATAGATTAATGAGCAATTTTTATTCAAAATGAAGAACAAAAAGAAATTCTGCACTTGCAACATATGCTAACCTCGACTTCATATATAATTAGGGCTATATTTTTATGTACTCTTAATGTGAGGGAAATAGAATTTCTTTCCTTGAAAAAAAAATGTGTTATAGAATAGCTCTTCATATAATCTATTTTAGGGAGATATTCTCTAATTCCCAGATTAAAGGACCAAACCATCTTTGCACAATTATAACTCTCTTGGCTGTGTTTTCTATTTCTCTCAAGCTTTCCGTAACGCTAAGCATGTGGAGAACATTCAAGACTTGCTGGTTGAAATCTTAGGAAGCCTTCACCTGTGGTTTGGAAAATTGAGATAATTTTGGGAGCAAATACCTAGTCAACTAAGGAAACTTGATTTCTTGATGAAGCTTGATTTGTTTTAATAATCAGCAGTCATGAAAATTTAAAAAAACTAAAGACAATTTTCAGCAGAGATGTGATTCCAGAGGCAAAACTAATAGTGAAGTTGCCATCAATATAAGAAAGTAAACAAGGCAATGAGATCTGGTAAAGATTTTGAAGCTTGTAGAGTGGGTCCCAGGGCCCTGAGCACAATTACTTTGGGAAATTTTTAAAAGTAAATAAATAAGCACTGAGCTTTCCTAGCTCTGTGGATATAGAGAGAAGACGATGAACATAGAAGCTGTAATGTGTGGAGACTAGGTTTAAATTTCCATTGTGCACTCTTGAAAAAACTCCATCATTGGACGGTACTGATGTTTCAAAATACTTGCATAGAGCTCACCTAGCAATTACTAAAAAAGAAAAAAAAAAGAGGCCTTAGGGGAGACTCAGGAAGATGATCAGAATTTTAATTGGAAGGAAGATTTAAAAAACAGTGACAGAGGGAATTACAAATTGAAGGATTGAAGGGAGATGGGCCTTTTGTTAATATTAACTACAGAAACATCTCTCATGTTAAACTATAGAACAGAAATATAGAATACATATGCATGCTGTTTGTTACTTGCTATGCAAATATGGGAAACCCTCAATGTAAATGAAGATGAGAATATTCTGTTAACTTGGGAAATAGCAGCAATCTCACAATCACTTCATGAAAAAAATATTTTAAGGGCAAACTCTGTGTTATTTTGCAAATGTTTCTTACATTGCCTGAATTTTTTTTAATTTAATATTGTATTTTTTTTAACCAACAGGCGTAATTTAGAAGTTGTCGTCAGTAGCAATAGCTAATAGGAAAGCTTCTATATTTTCAAATGTAACAGATGGCATATACAAGAATAACCCCTGTTTCCTGGAGAATATGTTTGTCTATATGCATATACAGTGATATTTTCTTATGAGGAAAATAACTAATAAAATCCCTTCTTTTTTGGCCCTGATTCAACACCACAAATGCCCAGAATCTTCGCCATTCCGGGCCATTTATTCTCATGTAGAAAGTACCCTCTGAGGTACTAAATCATTGGCTAAAATGTGTGATCTGACTGATAATATTACATAGATTTTCTCCAAATGGTATAACTTAATTCAATGTATCATATGATATCCTTTCTTTTAAAATTTATATCTATATATTTCAGTATTCCTTATAGCTCTTGTGTAAAAATATGTGTTTTTTGCTAGCATCTGTATTTTTTAAAGAAAAAAAACCAATAAACCATATCATTAGATTAATATCTACACCTTTGGTCAATATGGAGCAGTTATTTAAAATAAACGATAGAACCATCTTATATATATAACCATTTTTTTTCTGGGAAGTTTAAGTGTTTATTCCTTACAGGGTGATTTAAGTATCATAAGCATCAGCATCTTCTGAGAGTAGATTAGAAATTCAGAATCTTAGGCTCATACCTGATGAAAATAATCTATACCTCAATACATTTTCTAATAATTTGTATACATATTGATATATACTATTTAAAATAGGTCATCATAATATGTGCTTAAGCCAATTCACAAGACTATTAAGAAAAACAAATATCATAATGGATATGAAGAAATAGCTCTAGTTCTGCCCATGAACATATCATTTTTAAAGGTCTTTTCTCAATATCAGTATATCTGTAAATAGTGAGTAAGCAAAAGATGCATGTTCATTTGTCTCAAATACATTACTTAATTTTTACAGAAACTCACTATAGTTATGTTCTGCTGACCTGAAATTGATAACAATGGGACAAATTTAAGAATTTAAAGCTACTTTTTTATATCATATTTTGACTTCTAAATTAAAGTTAATTTGTGAGAACTCAGTAGAGAATGGTAATTTTCTTGGAAATAAACAATTGTTTTAAGTTTGTTCTTTTTGTTTTGGTTAAACATTTATATCTTGTCTGGTAACATACTGGGAATTACATTTGCAAGAAACAGAATCTGGTCTGTATTCCTACAATATGTTTAAGCATAAATTATTCACATTTTGAAAAGTAATATTTACAAATATGCTTTTTGGTATTTCCAAAAATATTTGGCTATGTATTTAAGTGCATAAATAGTGTCAGAAACGTGGCAGTTCAGCATTGTAAGCGCTAACTCACTCCCCATAAAGTCTTGAATTTATAAAACTATGACTAGGTAGCAGGAAATGCAGACATATAAGAAGAAACACTACTTTGTGAGTCAACATGAATTGTTTTAAAAATAAGTTTTTATAATTCTTCATGATTATACACATGATACATTAAAATTTATGTCAGTCTTTATTGCTTTTGTTTCTGTTTATCTTTAGAATTTAAACACAAATGTTTTCTTTTTGAATAAAGCATGATGGATCACATTCACTCAGAATTCTCAGTTATAGTGTGAGACCGTAGCAATATTACTATCGTAACCAGATAGTCCATTCTGTTTATTCATTTGAGCTGATTTTAAGGGCCTATTTCTCTTCAAAACAAGCCAATATGATTCTGATTAGGGCAGAACTATTCCTTAGTCTGCATGCAACTTCAGAATTTCCCAAATAGAAATAAAGTAATACATTTATTTTATTTTTTATTTTTTGAGTTTGAGTCTCACTCTGTTGCCCAGTCTGGAGTGCAGTGGCACGTTCACTTACGGCCACCACAGCCTCAACCTGCTAGGCTCAGGCGATCCTTCTGCCTCAGCCTTCCAAGTAGCTGGAACTACAGACACACGCCACAACACCCAGCTAATTTTTTGATTTATTGTAGAGACGAAGGCTCTCCAAGTTGCCCAGACTGGTCTTGAACTTGTGAGCTCAGGCAGTCCTATCATCTCAGTCTCCCAAAGTGCTGGGATTATAGGCATGAGCCACCACACCCGGCATGTAGTTATTTTAATAACAACAGAATTAAAAGCACAACAAAATCAGTGGGATTTCTGAAACTAAATAAAATGGCACATTTCAAATATAATCATGAAAACAATTATCTCTCAGTTAAAAAAGGTAGAAGAACTTTAACCCTGAGTTTTCCAGCACCTGATATAAGAAGTGTAGTTATAAATGTATCTCTACTGGAAAGTAAGAGTAAACTTATTTAGAAACTCTCTAGAGCATATACTAGGTAGATGAGCTGTAGCAATTTCCTGATATGGGCCCAGATACAAAGTGTAAATATCCTGAGGAGTCTTCTGGCACAGAGCGTCCCCCAGTTCATGCCTGAGAAGCTAAATACAAATCCCAAAAATAAGCAAAGTCTAGAGACTCATAGATTTGTCTGGTCCTGCCATGGGTGCCATATATACTTCCTCCATTTCAGCTGATAATAATCCTCTGTTGTTGTGTACTACCTTCACTAGCTTAGGATTTTCACAGTATTTATTTTCTATACTTCTTTTTTTATAATCAATATTTTTTATTATGATACTGTGGGGTACAGTTAAGGGTTAGGTATACAAATATGCTTCATTCAGGCACCCTTGTTGATAAGAGGTATCTCCCCATCCCCAGACAGATATTTATTACCATTAATCCCATCTCCCTCCCCCCCGCCAAGTTTCCCACCACTGTCAGTCATTTTCTTATGGTACTACGTTGGATGATCAAGGTCCACTATATGAGTGAGAACATGTGATACTCAGATCTTTGTTTCTGTGAGAGGTCACTCAGTATTATAGACTCTAGTTATCCAGGTTGCCGAGAAATCATGATTTTGTACTTTTTTATGGCTGCATAGTATTCCATTGTGTATAAGTACCACATTTTTAAAATTCAGTCCTCTTTTGATAGACAGCATGGTTGCTTCCAGGTTCTTGCCATTGTGAACAATGCTGCGATAAACATTCGTGTGCAGGTATCTTTTTGATAGAATGATTTGAGTTCTTCAGGGTATATTCCTAGTAGGGGGATTGCAGGGTCATATGGGAGGTTGATATTTAGAGCTTTTAGGACAAGCTTCTGCAAAGCCAAAGAAACCATCAAGAGAGCAGGGCACAGACTGGGAAAAAGTATTTGCCAACTCCAGGTCTGACAAAGGCTTAACATCTTGGATCTACAAGGAACTTAAACGTGCTGAAAAGAAAACAAACAAACAACCCCATTATAAAATAGGCAAAAGATATGAACAAACACTTCTCAAAGGAAGACATCGGAGCAGCCAACAGACACATGAATTATTCTTTTTTAAGGCTCAATTATTTTGTTTAAAATAGGACTGTAAGTTTCAAATTGTTTAAATGCTGGGTACGTTTATCCTAAAAAAGATATGACTAGAAAAGTCACATGAGGCTGGGCTCGGTGGCTCAGCCTGTAATCCCGCGCCTTTGTGAGCCTGAGGTGAGTGGATGGCCTGAGTCCGCGGGTTCAAGACCTGCCTGGGCAACTTGGCAAGACCTCATCTCTACAATAAATCAAAAATTAACCGGGCATGGTAGTGCGCCCCTGAAGTTCCAGCTACTTGGAAGGCTGAGGCGGAAGGATCGCTGGAGCCCAGCAAGTTGAGGCTGCAGTAGCCGGGACTGGCCACTGCACTCCAATCTGGATAACAGAGTGAGACTCCAACTCAAAAAAAAAAAAAAAAGAAAGAAAAAAAGAAAAGTCACATGACTCATTAAGGAAAAAAAGTAAGAAAGGGAGGGAGGACTAAGGAAAGAAAGCTTGAGGAAAAAAAGAAGTATTATGTCCTTTGAAGAGCTTCTGTCTCCATCTGATACGGAAAATTAGTGCCTTATAGAGGCAGATCTTAAGTTCTCTTTCTCATAATATTTTTATGGAGACAATACCTGATACTTAATGTTTATTTCTCATGTGTTAGATAAGATAAATTAAAGGACATTGTTACAAATTAAGAGAAAGCAAATGTTATTTTAAAAAATATTCTTTTGGGGAAAGGGGAAGAGTCAAGAAAGTACTTACTTTATGAAAAAATGATTTCAACATTGGAGAATTTTTATATGTAAGAAAATGGTCCCAGAAGCAGTCCAGGACTAATGTTATATAACTGTGACTTGGGGCAAGCCATTGAACTTGTGTATGTGTCAACCTTTCATTTTTACAAATAGGAAGTTAGCATGAGCCATAAGGAAATATTAGATTCCATTTTAAATTTCATGTTTCTTAAAACTGAGATTAGTAATATTTGTGTATACATTTGTTTGTATCCCTCCTTTTCTCCTTTTTTATGTGAAATATAATTCACATATCATAAAATTTACTTTCTAAAATGTAGAGATCAGTGGGTTTCAGCATATTCATAAGGTTGTGTAGTCATCACTACTATCTAATTCTAGGACATTTTCATTACCCAAAAAGGAACCCCGTAACCATAGGCAATCAGTCCTCATTCTTCCTTCTTTCCAGTCCCTGGCAACTCTTGTTCTAATTTCTAACTCTATGGGATTTAGCTGTTCAGGACTTTTCAAACAAATGAAATCATATGTGGCCTTTGTGTCATGCTTTTTTCATTTAGCATAATGTCTTAATGTTGTAATATGTATTCATACTTTATTCCTTTTTGTGAGTGAGTAATATTTCTCTGTATGAATATGGCACATTGTATTCATCCATTCTTCAGTTGATGGACATTTGGATTGCTTCCATATTTTGGCTATTGTGAATAACACTGCTATGGACAAAAATGAACAAGTTTCTGTGAATATATTTTCAATTCTCTTGGGTATATATCTAAGTGGAATTTCTGAGTTATATGGCAAATCTGTATTTAATGTTTTGAGAACCTGCCAAACTGTTTTCCAAAGCAGCTGTACTATTTTGCATTCTTATCAACAATGTATGAGGGCTTCCATTTATCCACATTTTTGTCAACACTTATTATTGTCTGTCTTTTTTATGGTATTGATATCAAAGCTAGACAAAATAATTTAAATAGAACTATGATCAGTATCTCATGAATATAGATACAAATATTCTAAACAAAATTTAGAAAATAGACTATGACAAAGTACAAAAATAATACCACATCATGACTGAGTAGGATTTAGAATTACATGTTGGTTTAACATTTAGAAATAAATCTCTGTAATGGTAAACTAGAAATAGAGGGACACTTTCTCAACATGATAAAGAGCATAGATGAATACACATAGCTGAGATCATATTTTGAATGATTACTGACTATTCTTTCTTTATGATCAACAACAAGACAATGTTCACTCTTGCTGCTTTTGTTCAACACTGTACTGGAGGTTCTGGTCAGGGCAATTAGGTAAGGAAAATAAATAAAAGATATCCACATTGGAAACAAAGAAATAAAACTATCTCTACTAACAGATGGCATTATCTTGCATACAGAATATACTACGAAAACCATCCAAACACTCTTAGAGCTGTTTAGTTCAGCGTGGTTGCAGAATGTACAAAAATTCATTGGCTTTCTATAAAATATTGATAGATATTCCAAAAGTGAATGTTTTAAAAGTCACTTACAATAGCAGCCACCAGTGATCGTTTTTTAAGGACACATTTATAGCAAAAAGAAGAAGAAATACAAATTATCAGTTTGGAGATTGTACACATGTTGGCTTTTGAGAGGTGAAATGAAGGCTTAGAAATCCTACTTGACAAAAGCTAATGTCGTTTGAGAGTCTCTGGTGCTTACAGATATATCTAGAACAGCACTGGTTACAAGAAAGCTTATTAATGTTGAACTCCAAAGCAAGGAATGTTATTTTGCAGTTGTCTTCTCTGTTGAACATGAGAACATCTTGTTCCCTTCATCACACTTTCTGATTGACATATTTCCAACCATTCTAGGAAAATTGTCCAATTTCTGGGACTGATTTCTTCAGAAAAATAAATAAACATTAAAACTTTGACCCAGAAATACATTCAGAGCAATTGAGCAAGATAAGTAAATAATTTTGATCTCTAGTGTTTTTTAAAAGAAATGTTACAAGATATTTCTTAAGCAGAGAAAAAGGAGTAGAAGGATTCCACCATAAAAACTAACCCTTGAAGGAGATCTTGATTTTTTTTTAAATTCTAAAGTGTTCTTCACTATCCCCAGCAGATATTCTAAATCAGCTATAGGCCACCAAGACTTTAGAGCCAGAATAACAGTGTAAGTAGCCAATTGTTTTAAATGCCATTTAAACTTTTGTTTAAGAAATAGAAGTAAAAATTCACGAAAAAACTGTAACATATAATTTGAAATAACTGCTCTCCTGGATTAAAGAAGAGATAAGAATCCTTTAGTCTTTAATATTTAAAACTTCAGCCTGAATTAGTCCACAAATTTTGTACATCCAATAAAACCACAGAAAAAGGCTAACATTTATTGATTGCTAATATTAAACTAGACATATTGCAAATGTAATTTTTTCAAGGACTTCTCATCTTATTGGCTTCATTGACATTTTGGGCTGGGTAAGTTTTTGTAGTCGGGGCTATCTGTGCATTGTGGGATATTTATTAGTATCTTTGACCTCTTCCTAATAAATTCCAGTAACAGCCTCTCCTAGTTATGATAGCCAAAAATGCCAAGTTGATAACTTTATAACCTCATCACATCTTTAAGGAAGATATAATTGTGATTCCCTTTTTACATCCTAAAAACAAAGCTAAGGGAGAATTAAATAACTTGTTCAAGGACACATATTTAACAAGTGCCAGAGCCACATTTTAAAACCAGACTTGTATTTATGCCTGCATGCACCATCCCGGCCAACAAATTCTTCTATGAAATTCTTATTTTTTTTGAAACCAGCCTGGGCGATTTGGTGAGACTGTGTCTCTGTAATATATCAAAAAAATTAGCCGGGCTTGGTAGCGTGCACCTGTAGTTCCAGCTACTTGGAAGGCTAAGGCGGAAGAATCATCTGAGCCCAGCAGGTTGTTGCTGGGGTGTCTGTGAGTGTGTCACTGCACTCCAGCCTGGGTGACAGAGTGAGACTCTGACTCAAAAAAAAATTCTTATTTTTGATCATGAAATAGGGGTTTACACAGGGCACAGATTTTTATTTTTATTTTTGAAGATGTGGGTTACAATTCAAGGTCGGATGTACAAATGTTCATTATGCAGATACCCTTGTCAGGCACAGATCTTAAGAGAGGAATATTGCACAAAGAACCCGTAGCAGTAATTACTGTGATATTCCAGGTATAAATAAAGTGTTAACTAACTTGTTTAACCCCACATACTCCCAACTTCACTTTTCATGGCATTCTTATCCCTTTTTATTAAGGAATGGTGTGGTGTGTGGTAAAAGTATGTGGACTCTGAATGTAGAAGTCTATGCCGTTTGATTTTGAGGAAGAGACTTATTTCTCTGTCTCTCAGTGCCCCCACATGTAAACATGGGTTGATAATAGCACCTCCTCACAGAGTTTGTTAGGATGAGATGCATCACCATATGTAAAGCACTTTAACAGTAAATGGAACATTGATTGAATGCTGTAAATGTTCATCTTACTTTTTAAGTCATATTTGTGTCTTTTGTTTTAAGCAGGATGTATTGAGAGGACAGAAAAGCTCCCACAGCAGGAGGGGACACCAGGGGGTTGCCAAAGTCTTATCTGTTTTAAGCCCATCAACTTAATAAGTTACAAGTAGTATTTACAGCGGTACCCTCTTATTTGTGGGGAATATGTCCAAGATACTCCCAGTGGATACCTGAAATGCCAATTACTAGACCCCATATATACTGTGTTTTTCCTATTCATAATTATTTATGTTAAAGTTTAATTTATAAAATAAGCACATTAAGAGATTAACAACAATAATAAAATAGAACAATTAAATAATATGCTGCAATGAAAGCTATATGAATGTCTCTCTCACAAAATATATTGTACTGTACCTCAGGTAACTGAAACCTTGGAAAGTGAAACCTAGACAACTGTGTCAGCCTTGCTTCCCTGTAAGAAATAACTAGACACTTTCTTTCGTAACACTTGAAGAGGATCTGAGTTTCTAGGATAAGACAGGCACTGGCTTTCCGATGCTGTTTTCCCTCAGATGTATTTTATGTATTTTGCTAAGCCAGCATCTGCCTGGCCGGTCTCTGGGAAAACTATAGAACTGGTTGGAGAAGCTACATAAATTATTCATTAATTAATTCAATCATTCTCCCCTCAAATAATTATTGAACACCTTATATTTGCTAGATTTTGTGCTAAGTGCCGGGTGATGAGGAAATGTTGAGTTTTCTATAAAAAATGTTCAGGTTATATGTAAAAGGCAGCTTCATCATATCCACCCAAGGGAATTGCTTTCAAATCTCTACTTGGCCATTATTTAGCTGTTCGGCTGCAAACAGTTACTTAGCCTTTCTGTGCTGTTTTCTTATATATGAGATTGGCATTGTTCTGTTGCCTATAGTTGTATTTGTTTATGGTCCTCTGACATAGCTTAAGAGAACATTTGAGAAATTTTCATAGATGGTTTATTAATAAAATTCACTTTTAAGCTGGCATGTTTTCAGTGCCACTTTTTAAAAAGCATACTTAAAATTTTTCCTCTTAAAGTAGGAACCTGATGGCTAAATAGATTATTGCATTAAATGTTCGGTAACCACCACTTATAGAATTTAACTCACTTCTCTGTAATTACTCTCTGAACTCCACTGAAGAGCTGTGACTGTACACTGTTGGCAGCAGTCAGGGCCAGCCTTACCTTTCCCGTTTTTTATTTACTAACAGTTTTGTGAACTATGAATTTCATCCTGTTCACAACATCTCCAGTATATAATTATTTGCAGCCTTCACTTTATATTTTTTTCTCATATGTGTTGTGACCCAGGTCAGCTGTGAATTAAATGCTACTTCTACTATTTCTTTAACCAGACCATTATGTCTGTGTGTGTGTGTATGTGTGTGTGAGTGTGTGCATGCACACATGTGCGTGCATGCACACACACACAAGTGAAAGAGAGAGAGAGAGAAATAAATGGAAATGAAAGTGATACATCCTGATCCTGTTTCTCCATTTCCTCACCTTCCCCGCTGTCTTTCCTCACTTGCTGCATCCCAGGTTTAGGTGACAGTTAGGCTATCTACATGACTAAGTCTGTGTATCTCCTATATTAAAGTGCTGCACACCCATCCCCCAGGTCCCAGGACCATCCTATATCCTGACCCAGTCAAATGACATCATCAAGACTCTCATTTTGCTCCTGCTCTGATAGTGAATTCCAGCTATAGTCATTAAGGACCTTTCTTCAAGAAAAAGCTCTTACTGAGTGTCCAGTATACAGAAATTTCATCTCTGCCTTGATTCCCAGTTTATGAAGAACTGAAATTAAGCCTCACAAGCCAAGTCTTATGACCAAATTTCTTTTGCTCAAGGTCGCTTCCCTGCCTGCTTCTCCACCCTCCTGGAGCTCTTTCCACTGTGTACTAGTAAACTCCCTGGATCACCTATCCATTCATTCAAGTATCTTTCTCAGCACTGCTGGAACTTTCTCGATTACTTACTCAACTCAAGTGAGTCTATCTGTGCTCTAATTCCTGCATGTCCCTGTTCTGCTCCATAAACTGCTGAACTAATCCTGGTATGGACTGTGTGGGTAGCATTTGCACAATGAAATACACTCTGCAAACCATGCCATGAACTGAGGATTGACAGCAACATGTAAACAGCTTGGGAACGGAAATCTCTACCAGGTGGTCTACCTAATGCAGTCCCTTCAGAAGAATTGACTACATAACTTTAAAATAATTCTATTAAAGTTAGGATTGAGCAGTAGCATTATACTGTAGTTTTGTCTTTCATCTGGAAAAACAAAACATATCTCAAGATAAACACAACATAATAAGGAGCAAGATGATGTATATACTTTTTATGCATGGTACATATTTCATCTCAGGAAGAGGAAGAAGTGATTAACTTCATTGAAATGAATACTTTAGCTCTCTGGGTAACATTCAGAAAAGTGTGTGCTTTTGTGTGCATCTGTGTAGGGAAGTGTGGGCTAATGATATTCTACCTGGAATGCCTAGGAAGTATTGATCCAGCTATTAAAGTTTATTTTTATTTGATTAAACTCTATAGTTTGTCCTTTTGAAAAGTTTTATTTTTAACCTATACACAATATACCATATAATGACAACTGGTCATTACAAATTTGTCGGTTGAATATAGACATATTATAATACTCAACTTTGTTCTTCAATTTCAATTTTTAGAGAGTTCACATGATAGATGATGTAGTTAATATGGTCCAGCCACATATAAAATACTTGGACCATTTGTTGCTAGTTATGAAAGCACAACTCTTAAATCAGTGAACTGGAAATGAACCATACTTGTTGACAACTGAAAATTGGCTAAGTACTTCTGAAATTCTATGTTGTAACAGCCTTCTAAGGTTTTCATTGTTCTCTGTGAGGAAACTAAGATTCAGAGACACTGAGGAATTTGCCTAAAGTTACAATAATAAATGGCTCAATCAGAATTTAAACTCTGTTCAATGGATCTGGTGTTCATAATGGGCCTATACTTTCCCTACTTTACAATCCATCCAGGAGTAGAAATGAATTATTAAGGGTAAGTCAGAGTCTACTCCTTAAATCTCCCATTCGCTTGTCCTTTCTTTGCTAGGGTGACAGTGTTCCTCTGTCTTAGTATTTTATCCTCCATATGCATTGGTTATTATGAAACACCTCCTGGTTTGTGAATGATGGGGCACATGATAGGGCACAAAAGAAGCATAGAAGATGGTTTCCTTCTTCTGGCAGCTTATTCTCTGATGAGGAGGTCAAAACTTTCCAACAACAAGTAAACATTTAAATTAATTAAAATGACAAGAGTATGTAAAATGGAAGGTTGGTATTGATGCTCACTGGTATCTGGGGTAGATGAGAAAAGGTAAGAAATTAGAGTACAGAAAGCAGGATCTACCTTGAAGAAGTAATTTTGGACCCATTTTGATGTACTGGCCTAATGCTGAGCTATTATCTCACAACAGGCACTTTGAAACAAGCTTCTGCACACTCCTCAGAAGCACTTTGCTTTTCTAGTTTATTTTACTTTCCAGCTTCCACTTTTAAAATAATGAGTCCATGATAGCATAGATAATGTCTGGCTTGTTTACCTCTATGTCTCCAACACCTACAGCTGTGCTTAGAGTGTAGCAGGTTAATAAAAACTTGGTGAAAGAATTGGGCATGGCAAACAAAAGCATCCTTCATTCTGTTTTCTAATTTCTATAAGAGTCCATATTAAGAAGTTTTATATTGTTGAGTTCTCTTTTTTCCAATTTACCTGGCCCAATGTCATAAACAATGGATAAAAATCTCAAGTTTGTGATTTTGTTGTTGTATTTGTATGATAGAATTTATATTTGTATGATGAGAAAAGATAGAATTTTACCAGGGTCTCAGATTAAATACATGCTTCTTATAAAATATATTTATGAGTGTTCTGTTTTGCTGTCTGACTGAAAAATAAAATTCATAGAGAAGATGATTCAGATAGGTAAGATAAAATAGATTATATAATATGTATACTTTTAAAATCAATAGAATTTTATAATCGTAATACAAAGGAGAAATATGAAGAAGGATATTTTTATGAATGCTATGTATCCCAGTATGCAAATGTTCAGGCATGTAGGTAATAGAAGACATGGAGAGGCAGTCAGCTGCTTGTGCCTAAATGTAGAAGCTTCATGAATATGAAGCTGCATTTGCACCCTAATGGAGGTGTGTTCTATTGGTGACTCATACTATGAGAGAGGTTACAGTTGGTGTTTTTTGAAATGGTGAGCATCTCTTGATAAATTTTCAAACCCAATAAATTTTAAACCTCTCTAGGTTTACATGGTGGTTGTGCTCTGAAAAAAAAAAGAACTATATATAAGTATGCAAAAATTACCTGGTTCATTTACTTAAAGTTAGGACCTAAGCTCAGATAATTATAAACAAGCTATTCATTTGGATAGATATTCAGTGGGACATTTGAAAGCTACCTGGAAGCATACTATATAGTTCTATGCATTGTAGGACATCTAGCACCCCAACTCGACCCACTTAATGTCAGCACAGCACCTCATCCTGTGAAATCTATATATGCTTATGCATGTGCAGTCACAGGTTTACCAGATTTGTGCCTCTGAGGTGATACTAACTCCTCCTTTAAAAACCATTGCTATAAACAAATCAAGAGTAAATAACAAAATAATATACTATTTTTCTACCTGCATTTGAAGTACAGATTTCTTCTCTTCCAAGTCAGCTTACTACCGGTGACACTGGTTGCTCTCAGTCAGTCTCCTTTCATCCCATCCATTTCCAGTCCTCACCATGTCCACAATAAACATCTTTCAGGAACCACCCTGAGCTATGAACCTGTTCTTTCTTATGCCTTGTCTCAAACTGCTATCATTGAGTAATTTAATAAAAATCTAATAAATTAACCCCCAACGGCTCCCTACTAGCATATAAGGACCTATTCTCTTTTCTTTTCTTTCTTTTTTTTTTTTTTGAATGAAGTCAAAACTAAGGCCCTCGTTAAGTTTCAGGCCTTTAACATGTATCTGTGGGGAAAAAAAAAGGTTTGTTATCTTAGTGTTCCAAACAGCCATTACATAATTTTACTAACCACCTGTTACAGACCAGAACACTCAGGTTATTTAATATATCTGATACTGTTTTCTCTTCTGTAAAATGGAGATTATGATTACAACTAAAGTTATTTTATCTATGGTTATTAAACAAGATATCTTTTCTATAAAGTTGTTAGCACAAACCCTAGACCATAACATGCAAACATTTGATGTGAATGGTTATTGTTGCCAAAATACAGTTAAAGATTGTTACCAAGGTAATGTTACCAGACTTGTCATTCAGTTTAGATTTGGGGATGAACTGAAGGTAGGGCACCATTGGCATCTAGTGGATGCATGCCAGAGATACAACTTAATATCCTAAAGTGCACAGAACAGAGCCCTACAAAAAAGACTTCTCCAGCCCAAAATGTTAATAGCAAAAGTGAGAAACTTTGCTCTACACACACACACACACACACACACACACACACACACACACACACACACACACAACTTTCAGTCTCCAATTAATTGTTAGTATTTGCTTTTCAGATTTTGCTTTCTGTTACTCCTTAAGAGAAGAAGCTCGGGAAGTTGACTCGGCTGGAATTTTTTTTTTTTTTTTAATCAATATTTTTTATTATGGTTTTGTGGGGTACAGTTAAGGGTTAGGTGTACAATTACGTTTCATTCAGGCACCCTGTTGATAAGAGGTGTTTCCCCATCCCCAGGCAGATATTTGCTACTGTTAATCCCATTCCCCCCCACCCATAGTTTCCCAGTACCGTCAGTCATTTTCTTATAGTATTACATTGGATGTTCAAAATCCATTATATGAGTGAGAACATGTGATGCTCGGATCTTTGTTTCTGTGAGAGGTCACTTAGTATTATAGACTCTAGTTCCATCCAGGTTACTGCGAAATTCATGATTTTGTTCTTTTTTATGACTGCGTAGTATTCCATCTTGTATATGTACCACATTTTTAAAATCCAGTCCTCTTGATGGGCAGCATGGTTGTTTCCAGGTTCTTGCTATTGTGAACAACGCTGCGATAAACATACGTGTGCAGGTATCTTTTTTTATAGAGTGATTTGAGTTCTTCAGGATATATTCCCAGTAGGGGGATTGCGGGGTCATATGGGAGGTTGATATTTAGAGCTTTCAGGAATCACCACACTGCTTTCCACAGAGGTTGCACTAGTTTACACTCCCACCAACAGTGTAGAAGTGTTCCCTTTTCGCCACACTCTCTCCAGCAGCTGTTATTTTTTGAGTTGTTGATAATTGCCATTCTGACTGGACTTAGGTGGTATCTCAATGTGGTTTTGATTTGCATCTCCCTGATGATTAGTGAGGTTGAGCATTTCTTCATGTGTTTGTTGACTTCGGCTGGGATTTAATGAATTTCTCCAATGGAAGTCAGACTGAATTGTCAAATATATATTCTTAGAAACTGATAAAAATGAGGTATAGAATTTGACATACTTGTACATTTTTATATTTTAATTTTTGTTCGCTGGATCAAAGTCCACACATTTCCATTTCCACTTCTGTATAGCTTTCCTATTTGAAGTATATGCAAAGCTCATAACTTAACACTTGTTTTAGAAGATGTGTAGACTCCAGAAAAGAAAAATAAACGCAGACACTTTTTCCCACCACCTTAGGAAAAAGCAATAAGTGGAAAAGCTTTAGGATCATTTATATGTTGACCTAAACATCACGCAAAAGATGGTTCCAATATCATTCTTCTGCTTAGCAAGTAAATTAATCCCCTCTGCCTTCACATTTATATAAGTTAGCATGATACTCAGAGGATGGTACAAACCCCAATCAGATTGTACTTTTTCCAAATCTCCTTTGCACAAATACCCTTTGAAGAATACATAAATGATATCAAGAAAAGGCTGTTTGTGGCTCTGGAACCACTCATCGGAGGGAATACCTGACCTGTTAAATGCAATGTTAACAAACGTTACGCATGGCAAGTTCTGGCTGTGTGAGTACACGCTCTCTGGGAAAGTTATTTTAAGCTTCCAATTTTTCCAAGATGTCAGAAGATTCTTTCCTTGCACAGTGAGAAACTCTTAGGAGAATGAAGGCCTGAGTAGGAATGAAGCCATACTGTGTATCATGCTCAGAAACGTGCTACCATGGGGAAGAATTGCAGGATGTCTGGATTGCACCAGGAAGGAGAATGAGATGACTTTTTCATTCTGGAGAAAAAGTGGGAATGTCATATCAGGAGCATGGCCCTCTCTATCCCTCAGTTTGATTTTACTAATTTTATTAATAATAATTTTTAAAGGCTGTGTTTCAGTATGAATATGTATAAACTATACAGCTCAGTCTATTTCTTGATGTCATTTTCTGACTCTTGGAAACATCACAATTGCTATGCAAGGTAAGTGAATACATTAGACATATTTGAAACCCAATATACTTTCGTTCTGTTTGTTAAATTAAATTCCAGTTTTGACTCAGTATTGTATGCTTGAATATAGTGAGTTTGTCCCCTTTTCTTTTGAGCCCTAAGTGTTATTTTGAAGATGAGAATATGTAATAAAATTTCTGTATATAATTTAGATAAATTGGATAAGACAGTGACAATAGTTCAGTATTTTCAGGTTCTTTTCACTCAACTCATAATAGCACATTCTTGGGGACAAGTCTACTTATTAACAAATTATGAATTAATTAATTGTATTTGTTTCTTTGTGTGTAGCAGTTCTTCTCTGCTCCCTTGGCATCAGCTTCTTTAGTAAGGTTTTTGTATGTGTGCATACTCCAGCAGCTGACCTAAAGTTGATGGATAAGATATATCAAATTCATGGAAACACCGATTCCAGAAACTCAATGTTCTGGGAACTCTCCAGGGGAATGTGTGTCTTCTTTCTTGTCCCTACTTGTAAATTACCTACCAGTTCTTATTTAAAAAAAAAAAAATAGAGCTCCAAATAATCTATAATGCAATTTGGTACCTTGACTATGAAGGACAGACAAAAAGTAACTGAGCTCAATTAGCAACTGTCTGGAAGACAGAGTTGTCTATCATGTGGCTGCTCTGAGGTTCCAAAAGAATTATTAAAAGTCTTACTATTACCTTAGGTGCCTACTTTAAAATAAATGGAGCAGTTTGTATCATGTGCTCCCCCACTCATCAGAATTCGTAATGCTAATATGTTCTAAAGTAGTGAAATGGGCTCCAGTGTATCCAGTGAACCTCAAAGGAGCAAACAAATTTGACAAATGTTAACCTGCTCGTGAGTTTTTGTAATTTTGTTGGTCATTATTTTGTTTCTTGTCATTGTATTTAAAACAATTTTAGAATCATTAGACATCTATTGAGTTTTATTCCAGAACTGAAAAAAAGAGCACTTATACTTTAAAAACTTTGAATTGCAATTGTGTTCCTTGCACAGTTTGCTTGAAGTTTGCTTTTTATTATTTGATTTATTATTTGGCTATCTCACTTATAAAATATATCTAGAAATCAGCAATTCTTAATGTATATAAATATATAGAAATAATGTGTGATTTAGTTTGTGGAATTTTGGATTTATTGAAATTGCCATGGAAAGGTTTATTATTTTTTTCATAATAGATAATAGTCATATGATGATTTTTTTTTTAATTGGCAACATTAAAATGTTAAGAGGTATATGCATTAAGGGTAAAGAAAACAAAAATAATCTCAGAAAATGTTTTAAAGTGCACTTAGAGACAAATGGCTTTTAGTTTTCATTGAAGAAAAATGTGGTGGCTCCACCATGTGCATTATAAGCATGTCCTGGAAAATGTGCCTTGAAATATTAATATATTTTAAAATAAAATGAATAGTTTGCCAGCATTACATGGAATGGATTTTTTAGCTTATTTTGAGATAAGTGATTTTCATAAGTGTCAATAGCATATGGTAGGTACCATATTTTCTGTCTGAATAAATGAAACCAATACTTTGTAATCTATACAAACTCGTCAAATTAATGCTCAGTGTGATGAAGAAAAAAAAAAAAAGCTTTTCCCTTTTCATTAATGTGAAAAACAGATTTGAAGGTGTCCTGTTAAGTAGTCATTATACATGTACATTTCTCTGGAAATGGGGGAACACTTTCATAGCTTTTATGTAATTGATTTTAGTCAGCTATGTAGTTTTGCCTTAGAATTTGATGGAAGAGTATTCTATTGCTCTGCAAGATAATTTTATGATATTGAATTTGTGTTGATGGTTTTTAATGCTTCAAGGCACTAAAATGACAAGAAGTTATCCACTGGACAGAATACAATATAAGCATTATAATAAAAAGTTTATCTTGTCTGGTATCTTGTCTGTGTATCACAGATAGGTATATTATCTTGTCCAGCATAAAGTATCTCAGTTCTTCACTGTTGTGAACTGACAAAGAGTGATTATGATATTGAAATGATGACAGTAATTGTAATAACATCATAATTTTGTTTGTTTTGGTTCTTTTGAACTATTGGATATTTAGTTTAAGAATATAGTTTTAAATTATTTATCATAAATGATTTAGAAATATTAACATTTGTATATTTGAGCTAAAGTATTAATAGGTGACAAGTATCTTTGATTCATTTATTCATTCACCATTTACTGAATGCCTAGTATATGTCAAGAGCTGTACTAGACTGCTAAATGCTAGAAAAAGTTTACCTTGTTTGCATATTTTCTCTCTATGTAAGTTGATTTTAGTTAATCCATATGTTTATTTCCAAAAATCAGATTAAATTTTTGTTATAATTCATGGCTAGACAAACATATTTGTTAGTGTGAAATAATTCCTGGTTGCAAATGAAAGGAACGTTGAGAGTTATGGGAAATCAAAACTCAGATAATCCCTGCCCAGTACAGGTTTGCAAGAAGAACAAGACTGCCTTTTTTGATTAAATAATATATAAAAACCCACCAGAAGAAACCCAGTAAGTCGGAAGTGGTGTATATAGGAAAGTGATGAAATGTGCAATTCTATTTCAACCTTCTTACCTGCTGGACAGTTTAAGCAACATTCAGCAAAACCAAGAATTGTTTGGACTTAATGACTTCAGTGCCTTCAGCACAAAGTTATTTAAATCTCTTTGTCTTGATAGAATATACTTGTTATTATTTTTTGAAGTTTAAGTCGGAGATATTTAATGTTTGGAAAATATGTTGCATCTCCCTTTTGAAAGTATATTGAGGTGAGTGTGTATTTTTTATACAGCTTTATATAATTTTACAAATTTGGTTGGTTTTCATGATTGCTTATAAGTAAAAATTCCAATATAATGACACACGAATGGAATGAAAGTAAATACCTAAATGAGTGTTTCTGCTCTCATAGTATTAAAAATGTGAATTTAGTAGGGCAGGTCCCCATACCCAGGGTGAAGGAATATAATAGTCCAAAATAATCTATATGACAGCTGTTCCCAATGTTTTCTAGGGAACTCTGTTAATATGCTTCACTCACAAAATACAGAATCTCAGTTGAAATCAATCTGGGAAATATTGGGTTTTACAAAGGTATTCAGTTTATTTATTTATTGGAGAATATCTCAGCATCTTCAATATGTAATCATTCACTGTGAATCTCTGAAAAGAGGAATCAGTGTTCCAAACTTATTTGTCAAGAACTTTTTGACAAATATTTCTTTAGTACTAAACCACATTGTATAATTAAACTCATATTTATACTGTCATATGCAGTGTTTCTAAACTTATTGGTTAGGACTTCTTGATGAACATCTCTTGTGACTAATATAATGTGGGTCTGACTTTTAAAAGTGCTGTGTTAAAATGGCAGCCCTAGAATGCTATGTCTATCTGGTCTTTCTCAAATTCTAGCATTACTGGATCAGTGAGTTTTAGGCAGTTTGTATCCTCTGAGTGAGTTTTATGCAGTTTGTATCCTCTGAAGTTATCTTAGAGTAGATGTGACATTTAGGAGTCTTAAAACATAAAGCTAAAAAGAGTACTGATAAATAATAATAACAAAATAATACTTCACAAGTAAGTACTATCTTTTTCACAGTGCTTTCAAATCTCTGAGTCACTTGACTCTTACAAGAAATTCATGTGGTAAATGCAATCTGTCATAGTTTTTTTTTCATAATTATGTATGAGACGGCATAGTAATTTAGAGAGGCTCAGAAACTTGTCAAGTTTCCATGTCAAGTTTATACTCCATTGCTCTTATTAAATTTATAAATATTGATTTTCTAAGATAATACTGTACTTTGCATTACCTAAAGTTAGGATCTAGGTTAGGACTCAGCAAACTATGGCTCAGGGTTAAACAAACTATGTTCTGTAGGCCAAATTGACCCACTGCTTATTTTCTAATAAAGTTTTATTGGATCACAGCCTTTCATATTTGTTAATATATTATTTGCAATCGGTTTCCCATGGCAATGATAGAGTTGAATAATTGCAGCAGAAGCTGTAAGACTTGTAAATCCTAAAATATTTACTATCTGGCCCTTTGCAGAAAAGTTTGCCAACCCCTCATCCAGATCATGGCCTGAGCTGGAGGCTGTATATAGATGTCAGAATGTTGTTTACATTGGACTGTGTTTATGGTATGCAATGGTTAGCAAAAAACACTTAAATAATTAAAAAAAAAGAAACCTGCATTTGTACTGTTAAACTAAATGACACTCATCTGTTAATTTACATGCATCCCTATGCATTAATTATGGGTTTTAGCACACCGCGGTGCTGAGTCTGCGTCCTTCAAGCACAGGGTTAATTATTGCTGCTGGAGGCTTTAATCAAGTCCTTCTTATAGAAAACAAACAAATGATTAGCCTTTACAGTACAGGCATAAACAGAAATTTGACTCATGAATTTCCTAATTATACTGCACCATTTTGGAAATCAATTGGCATTCAGATTCTTGCTGTTACTCAGTATATAATTTCCTTTTGCCAGATAGAAATATAGGATAAGAAAATTGCTGTTAAATGTGTTAAGATTGAAGTTTGGTTTTATTTAAGTATCTTTCTCTCTATTTTCTCATAAAGAATGAGTGAATGGAAGTAGGGGAGTAATTGAGTATCTGTTATATATTAGCTACATATTATACAATATACATGATTCTTATTAATTCATTCTTACAATGATCCTATGAAGTAGCTTTCATTATCTCCACTTTATAAATGGAAAACTGAGGCTCAAAATGTGAAATGACCTTCCCAGGGTCAAATTAGAGAGTAGGTTGTGTTGGAGTTTAATTGGAATTCTGAATCTCTGGGCTTAGCTGTGGGTTTCTTCCACAAAAAAATTATAACCCACTTTCATAATTTCTATAACCAGTGCCTAAAATGGATCAACTCTTCTCATTTTTTTTCCAAGATATACGTTTACTTGTGCTTTCAGTTGTATATAACAGTTGGCAAGCTAAATACACATTCTTGGCTTTATAGCTCTCAATTATCCTGCTTACTGTTTTAGCCAAGTGAAAATAAATTATGAAATAAGATCTACAAGTTTCTTTTTAATTCTGTGTAAACAAAAACAACCAAGCCTTGCACATTTTGGGTGCTGAAGCCCATTTTTATTTTACTGAAAGTGATTCTTCATTTCTCCTCTCCAGTTCAATCCATTATTTGTCAGAAACCAAACACAGGAGTCTTCGACAAATAAACTTTACTTCTTAAGTAATTGACCTAAGGGGTTTCTTGGAAGAATTAGAACATATACTTATAGGAAATTATTTCCTTTTTTTATCATTTCTAAGACTTCTGAAAGTCTCTGCAACATATGTTTTTTTCTGAGAGTTATCTCACCTTACATCTGTCTTTACCTTTGTGTGGAAGACTAATCTGGGTTAAGTCATCAGTCTTCTTTGATTTACCAAAGCTGCATAGAAGTCCTCACAACCAGAAATTCTTATTGGCATGATTGTTTCTCTTTAAGATAGTCACAAGGCTTGAGGACTATTTCCTAAGACACAGTTGTAGATGCAGACAGTTACTTGGAGAGGTTAATCTTGATTAGGGTCATAATTTGTTGCTAGGACTTACAAAGCATTTCCATCATTACAGAAGGTTTTATTAGAAAGCACTGGTCCAGAAAGGACACATAGAAATGTTCTTAGAAAGTATGTCTGGTTGCTAATGGCATATGTATTATTAGCTTAACCACTCTGGGCCACAGTTTTGTTGCTGATGTTGTTGTTGTTGTTTTAATCTATAAAATGAATATAAGATGACACTTGAACTCCATCTGTATTTGAGGCAGGCACAATTTAAAGTTAACTTCTAAATTTGCGAATTCTGATATGTGGGAGGGTGGGTATTGGTTAATTGACTTTTTTTTCCTTGCTTTTCAATATAGGAACCTGTTAGCAAGAAAGTTAGAATTCCACTTTCTCTTCTAAATTTTATGCAACAGGAAACAAAAATTTTAGCCAAGCTAGGAATGTGATCCTTAGTTAAAGAGTATACAACTTTGGTCAGCCTTTTTATCTGAAGTCTACTTTGCAAATGGTTCGGTTGTTATTGATACCATTCTTTTTTGAAGTTTTATTCAATGTTGTGACCCAGAGGCTATTTAACTAAGGATATATAATGTTATACAATTTGGCCTTTGATTTTTCTGTCTATTAAATAAGATAATATTTATTTCAGTTTTAAAATTCTAGCCAGGCGGGAAGCTCATGCTTGGCCAGCACATTGGGAGGCCAACGAGAGAGGATTGCCTGATCTCAGGGTTTTAAGACTAGCCTGGGCAACTTAGCGAGACCTCATCTCTACAATAAATCGAAAAATTAGCTGGACATGGTAGCATGTGCCTATGGTTCTGGCTACTTGGAAGACTGAGGTAGAAGGATCACTTCAGTTCAGCAGGCAGAGGCTGCAGTGGCTGTGATTGTGCCACTGCACTCCAGCCTGGGCAACAGTGAGACTCTGCCTCAAAAGATAAGATAGGATGAGATAAGATAAGATAGGAAAAATGAGATAAGATGGGGTGAGATAAGATCTAAGTCTAATCTTCAAGATGAATGAGATGAAGCATTGAAATATTATTGGGGAATGCTTAGATTCTTCAAGAATTTCAAGTTTCGTTGAGAGTCTATTTATTTTTTGACCTTAACAATTTATTCTAATATTTTTTCTCTCACTCTACTATTATTTTCATACATGTTTATAACCTTTAAGGTGATTGATTTAATTTTTATATTCTATTACTAAGCCCATTTAAAATAATCAAGTCTATTCTCCCAATCAATCTAACTCAATCCAGAATAGTTTCCATCCTACTCTAAGAAAAGCATATTAATTAAAAATAATTGTAGCTGTCTATTCAGAATTTCAGAAAATGATGACTCTTCTACTCTTTCCATTGTGTTTTCTCTGTGGGTTGAGTATTGTTTTCAACATTGCCAATTTTGTTTGTTTGTTTATTTTGTTTTGTTTTTTGAGTCAGAATCTCATTCTGTCACCCAGGCTGGAGTGCAGTAACACGCTCACGGCCACCTCACGACTTGCTGGGCTCAAGTGATACTTCCGCCTTAGCCTTCTAAGTAGCTGGAACTACAGGCACTCACCACCACACCTGGCTAATTTTTTGACTTATTGTAGAGATGAGGTCTTGCCAAGTTGCCCAGGCTGGTCTCGAAACTGTGAGCTTAGGCAATTCTCTCACTTCGGCCTCGCATAGTGCTAGGATTATATGTGAGCCATCATGCCCGGCAACATTATCCATTTTGAACATAATTTATGTTAGACAGCTATTTGGAGATGCTTTGCCTAAGCTACTAGGTACTGCCACAAGCTACATTTACTAGTAGCTACTTGCCACTTCATATACTGTATTTATGGAACAACTAATCTTTTCTGTTTTGTAATAATATCAGAAACCTCTAGTTTTGTATCATATTTATTCTTTTTTGAACAGATGAGTTTTCCTTAGTAGTATAAAATCTAAGATAATACTGAGTCTGGAAGCAGATTCTGTTTTTCCAATATATGTTTTCATCTCTGAAAATAAGTATCTGATTATGTTGTTTAATCTCTTTCAATTCGTTCTAATGCCAAGGGTTGGGCTAATGTGTCAGATAACCTCAGCACCCTTTGGAGATCATCTGTCCTTCTCAGTTTATTTACCAGAAAACAACTCATGTGCTTGGGACATCTGGATTAAATGTGATTCATTAGGAAGCTGAGGCTATAAATGTATTTTCATTTACATTCTTATTTTGCCTCATTTCAATCACTGTGTAACAATGGAGATTTGATGTCACTAACCTATCATGAAAAGGAGCACTTTCTATAAACCAGATGTTTAATCTTAGGAGCAGGCCAACTTTCATTAATAACTTGGCAGTCTATTTTAAGTTTCATTGTACATCTTATCATACTTCATGTGAAACATTTTAGTTTATCACTTCATCCCCTAGATATTTTTGCCATGTTTTTTATTTGTCGTTCCACAATTAATGCTTCTGTATTCAGGACTATTTTTCTATTTTTTTCTACTCATAATATTTATTTTCCTACTCAATGGCACATTTGATTCTATATTATAGTCCCTTAACAGAATCTTGGACTTTTATACAGTTAACTAGATGATTGAGCTGCTTCCTTTATCCAACTTTCTTGTCTCTGCTGTGTCTCAGTGCTATAGTAGTGTTGATTCTTTTGTTTTTTTTTTTTTTTTTTTTTTTTTGAGTTGGAGTCTCACTCTGTCGCCCAGACTGGAGTGCAGTGGCCACTCCCGGCCACCGCAGCCTCGACCTGCTGGGCTCTGGCGATCCTTCCGCATCAGCCTTCCAAGTAGCCGGAATTACAGGCGCGCGCTACCACGCCCGGCTGATTTTTTGATTTATTGTAGAGATGAGGTCTCGCTGCCCAGGCGGGTCTCGAACCCGGGGGTTCAGGCAATCCACTCACCTCAGCCTCCCAAAGGCACGGGATTACAGGCTGAGCCACCGAGCCCGGCTAATGTTGATTCTTTTATTTGATCATTTGGTTTATTTTCCTATGGTGTAATAATCAAGAAGAGGCCTATGTTATAAGAAGGGAAGTCCGACCTATTATAATACAAAAGACTTCATTGTATGAGATAGTGGGATGGAGGGGCCTTTTTATTAATTTTAAAACTACTGTTGTGATTAAACTATTATGTTAAAAATTTGTCATAGACTTAAAGGTAAAAGCAATAATATTAAAATAACTGTATGTGAATACTAGCACAAGTGGGGGGAATTAAGAGTGGGAAGATATTAGATTGCTAGTTTAGTTTACTTAAAAATCAAAACATTTTCAGCCTTTTTGCATTATCTGTGGGTTAAGGGAAAGAACTTAGGATGAAAAAAAGTCATAATTGTCCTGAGTTTGAAGTATTCAAATACATTTTAAAGTGAACACAGTAAAATTTTTATCAAGGTTATTTCCCAACTTCCATTATTATTTTGATGTGAAAAAGGGAATATTGCAGTTCCCCATATTGCACAAACTAAATGTTTCCTTTTAAATATATCATTATGAATTTCCTTTTATAAATAAAAAATAACAGACAGCATTCACATTATATGAACAGCTTGATATTAAAAGATATTTTCAGAGAAGTGGTAGTTAATGATGTCCAGTAGCGCTTACTATGATGACAGAAATGTTTGTAATGTGTTCTGTCCAATCTGGTAACAAATGGCTACAAGTGGCTATTGAGCACGTGGAATGTGGCTGGTACAACTGGGAAACTGAGTTTTTAGATTTCATTTAATTTTAATTGGAATGTAATTAGCCATATGTCGTTGGTGCCTACCATATTAGACCATGCAGTTGGAAAGGACTTCTCTCCTCTTTTAATATATAAAATTAAATGAATAAAACTAGAAAAACAAAAAGAGAAGCTTATAATTTATTTAATGCCTATTATTAGAGTAATATATTCCTGGGGGTAATGTAGTGGTTGTGTAATTATTGAGAATATTATCAAAGTATTTATTATAGTTTTCTTGTTCTACTCATTAACTTGCATAGAAGAAAAAAATATGTTTTCATTTAAAAAATATCAAAGTTTGAATTTGTTTGTGAAATTAATTACCAATTGGGCATGTATTTGTGTGTATCAGAGAGATAGCACATAGAGTTTGGGAAGGAGCTCTTAAATTGAAGTAATTTTAATATCCTTGTACTGCCACACATTTTAAAGCAGCATATAACGAGTTGTAACTTGAGGAGATTATTTTTGAAATTAAATTTTCAGCTTTGAAGTTGTTTAGGTCAAGAAGTGCAGACTTACTGGTAATCATAGAAAGCTGTTTGTTCAAATACCAATAACTAATTAGGTATCTCATTTTCGTATTATACAATTTTTAGAAATAACATCAACTGCTTTGAATGATGGAATTAACACTTCAAGATGCTAGCTAAGATTACAAAAAGAAATTTGTATTTCAGCTTTTTTTAAGGCAGTGAATAACAATTTCAGGAAAACATTGGACAAGACAGTATTAGGGTACCTCAAAAGCTTGTCATTCATGGTGACTTGATTTTATATATCAGCAAATCAAGAGATAAAGGGAGAATTATTTAAGCTCAAGGCTTCATATTCTACATGGGCTAGCATTCGTATGGGTTTAATTAGATATTAACACAAACAATTACATATAGAACATCTTCACAGGTATAGAACTAGTTGTACCTGTGAATAAGCTATTTTCCTCTTTGTAGCATAGAATGCTTTATCTTAAAAAAGTAAACTGGAGTTTGAGTAGTGTATTTAGTTTTTCTTCCTACTTATCTATTGATTAAAATCTTTAAACATCAGAATTTGCTGCTTAGTTCTTGGGGGATTTACTGCACAGCAAACATGTAAAAGAAATAAAAGTAATAATTTTACCAGATTTGCATTTTATAACTAAAATGAATGGACAAATACATTTTATATGACAAATTCATATTATATTGTCTCACCTTCCAAAATGTTTGCCTTTGAATGAAAATGCCTTTTTGTTTCAGATATTTTTAAAGGAAAGCAAAATTGTATGTGTTGTGAGTAAAATGAATACTTTCCTTTAAATTTTAAAGGCAGAAAGAAATTTATGGAATAATCTTTTCTTTTATTTCTGGGTTAGAGTGCCCATGGGTAAACACATTTACAAACCTGGGCTTGATTTTGCTATTAAGTAAAGCCAAGTTTTTGTTTTCGTTTTTTTTTGAGTTGGAGTCTCACTCTGTCGCCCAGACTGGAGTGCAGTGGCCGCTCCCGGTCACCGCAGCCTTGACCTGCTGGGCTCCGGCGATCCTTCTGCCTCAGCCTCCCAAGTAGCTGGAATTACAGGCGCGCGCTACCACGCCCGGCTGATTTTTTGATTTATTGTAGAGATGAGGTCTCGCCTGACCAGGCGGGTCTTGAACCCACGGGCTCAGGCAATCCACTCACCTCAGCCTCCCAAAGGCGTGGGATTACAGGCTGAGCCACGGAGCTCGGCATGCCAAGATTTTTTAAATGTGTTTTTTTTCCTGGGAAGATAATTCATTCTGACAATCTAGTAAAGATTATGGAATCATTTTTTTCTTGAATAAAGGAAACTAAACAGTATTGAATTTTTTTTAACGCTATAAAATCAAAAATAAATGTAATTAAGAGATAGTTCCCCTAAAATTTTTTCTGCCTTCTTGCAACAGGCTCCAGGAAACACTCAATTTTCTCAAAGTCTTCTTATGCCTTTATTCTATTGGTTTTGAAAACAAAAAGTGATATTGGTAGATACGTTTTTATGGTACTTTCGGGAGCATAATCCAGCCTTAGTAGACACTCGGGCATTATTTTATATAGACCAAACACTTCATACTCATTTTTTTTCCAAAACAACCTTTGAAATAAATAGATACCAGGGTAAGGAGCTTTAAAACATATTGATACCCACTGAGAATTTTCTTTCTATTTGGATATCTTGGGCAAGTCAGTCAACCACACTGAGTGAACTGAAGTGATAAAATAAAGACTAAAAGTAAGTTAATGTTTATGAAAGTCATGTTTGTGAAAGTGGCAAAACTACTCAAGTATTAGCATATTATTTTTTAAGTTCTTATTTCTCCTAAATATTTGGAACAAACTACTTCATATCTTCATAACATTTAATAATATTTTATACAAATTATGTTTACTTGGATTATTTTCTACTTTCCAATGATTGATTCTAAAGAATACAATAGAGTTTTGGTTTATTGTGATGGTACTACATTATTTTTAGGAATTAAAGAATAGAACAGTTTCTAGGAAAACCACAACTTACAAATATTAGATTTAGCCATATGAAATGGTTGATATTTGACCAATTTTGACTCGAAAACAGTAATTTCATGTGACTCAACCTCAGGTGTTAGTAGTGGACTTAATTATTTCCATCTTTGGAGAAGCAGAATTCTGTGTAGCAAACTTCTTGTGTAAATGTCCTACCTTGAAAAGATTTGTAAATATTTAGTTCGTTATACGTAATATTTTAATCAACCCCGAGAGACTTTTGGAAATTTGTGACATACGGCCTAATTTATTTTAACAAATGAAGGTTTATACTCTTTAAAATAATATTCAACTATTTCTATAAAACTAAAATTGGCTGGGCTCGGTGGCTCAGCCTATAATCCCAGCACTTTGAGAGGTCGAGGTGAGAGGACTTCCTGAGCCTGTAGATTCCAGACCAGCCTGGGCAACTTGGTGAGACTCCATCTCTTCAATAAAATTTAAAAAGTATCCAGGAGAGGTGGCACAAGCCTATAGTTCCAGCTACTTGGAAGGCTGAGGTGGAAGGGTCACCTGAGCCCAGCAGGTCAAGGCTGCAGTGGCCATGAGCGTGCCACTGCACTGCAGTCTGGGTGACAGAGTGAGACTCCTACTCAAAAACAAACAAAAACCTTAAAATTAAATTATTCTTAAACTGTGAAACATGTAAATATATTGAGTTTTGAATACTATATAAAATAAAAAACTAAGAGCACTGAAAAACTAAAAAATAAAATTATTTTAATATTCAGTGCATTTTTCCTTCAAGCTATTTGTTACATGTGTACAGGTCCTATTGATGATAACAATATAAAATATTTTGAAATAAAATTTTATTTTTTTTAGAAATAATTATGTATAACTGGGAGGTCCGTCATATCATATAAATAGTCTTGTTTTCTATACAGCATATGTAAATATAATTTGTTAAGTGCTAAACGTTAGGACTTCTTTTTATAATATGGTTTAGTCGTATTTTGTACAAATTTCTTTTGGTTTCATGATAAAGTATTTATTTGTTTATATTTTTATTTTTTTAGAAATTAAAAAAAAATATTTTTTACAGTGAAAATATTTTTTACAGTGTCTTGCTCTGTCACCCAGGCTGGAGTTCTAATACAAGATATAATTTAATGTAATCTCTAGCTAGTGGGCTCAAGTGATCCTCCTGCCTTAGCCTACCAAGTAGCTGAGACTTCAGGCTGGTGCCACCACACCTGACTAAATCATTTTTTCTTTTGTTTTATAAGTTTTTTGTAGAGACAAGATCTCACTGTGTTGCCCAGGGTGGTTTTATTTTTTATTTGTTTTTTTAGATTTGAGAATATAGTTTATGTGAAAACTAAATTAGAGAGAAAAAGAGGAGATTAGCTCCTCAAGGTAGGGAAGGGGACCAAAGCCAGAAAACATGGTGACAGCCATAGCTCAAAGAACACATGGCCACACCAGAGTCTAGTAAGGCAAAGGCTGTAATGACCTGACAATGACTGAGGGTGGTTTTAAACTCCTAACCTCCGGTGATCCTCCAGCCTTGACCTCCCAAACACTGGGATTTTAGATGTGAGCCACCACACCAAGCCTGTTTTGCTTTTTCTTAGAGAAATTTCATAGTTGTTTTTTTGCACTGGACTAAGAACCTAAATATAAATGAATGAAGTCAGAAGTATTTGAATATATATTTGAGAAACCTCTGAAGTAAGATGAAAAAGGTTTTGCGAAAAAGTTTATTCAGCTAGTGGATGTTTGACAGTTCTTTCAAATGAAGGCCAGTGGTCTCCTTACCTCAAGTTCACCTTCTATTCATCTTAATGATGGAGAACCTAGGACACATTGCAGAGTGTTCTCTGCTAGTAACCCAGGCCATGGAATGTCAACTGTTCATCTATTCATAAAGAAAGTCACACCCACATAATCTAGAAGGGTTGATAGTTTAAGAAGGTAGGTACAGATGTATTTAAATTTATTCTCCCAGCCAAGAACTTTTCCACTCTACCATCTAAAATATGATGGTTTTAAACTCTCAGAAAGGAAGGTACCTCTCACCTGACCCAACTTTCTGAGGGGAGTTAGGTAGTGGTGATTACTCTTGGGTGGGAGAATACGTGATAACCACTATGCTCAGAGTTATCTGTCAATTCCAGATCAGGAAGCATTCATTTCTCATTAAGCAATACAAAATAAAAATAAATGGCATGAGCACACACATTGTAGACTGTGCTTGTCACCACTTTTACAGTCACTATTAAGAGCAGCATTTCTTTCCTAAGTCTTACTATTGAAATGAATATTGAAATACCAACTCTCAAGGTTTAGATGTAGCCAAGAACTGAGACTATGAAGGACAAAAAAAAATTTAAAGTTCTTCTAACAGTCCTTATAAAAAGAAAGCTTAAAGTTGTATTTGCTGTAGTTTATTTGAGTAATTCAATTTATATAATATGTTGACTAATAATTATTACATGTCATCTGGTTCATCAAGTGGCTTGAACACTAGAAGAATCTGCCATATCTTTCAGCTTCATGCTTCTCTCTCTCTCTCTCCCCCCCCCTTTCCCTCCCCTTTCTCCCTTCTTTCTTTTTTCATAACTGCCATTAACACAGCGGAACATTTTGAATTAAATTCACAAATGTCTTTGCAAAAAAAAAAAAAAAAATTTCCTAGGGAAAATTTTTTAGAGTTCCAAGTGTGGTGCTACAGTTGGTTTAGAGACACCCCTCCTTTTTACTCCTGAGCAGTGAAGAGGGAGAAACAAACTGGCTGCTCTAGTTGGCTCCGTGCATACTGTAGGACCAGACTCCAGGCAAGCTGGGTGGGAGTGTCTTGGAATATCATTTAGGTGGGTTTGAAACAAGGAGCTGATGCCATCTGTTAAAAAGCACTTTTGAAACTAGCCAGATTTCTGCCCAGGGCTGTTTCTTTCCTTCCCTGAGTCTCCATAATGAACCTTTATACCTCATTTTCTCTTTGAACGTCCTCTTGATTCTGGCCAATGTTTCTCTTCCTCCAGCTGACTGCTGCATAAATCCACAGCCTCAATGATTTCTTCCATTTCCCAGTCCTTGAAGCATTCCCAGACTATTGAAGTTTTCTAAAAGCTTTCATTGCTAACACCAAAAGAAAATTAAAGTAAAACAAAGCTCCATCCTGTGCCACCATGGGAACTGACCTCTACTATACTGGCATTTAATCCCCAAAATGAGGGGTAAAGGCTTAAGAAGTAATGGGGCGGTGGGGGCTAGAGAGGCCTAGATAGAAGTCAGCAAGTTTACTATATGGAAGAAGGAAATAGAATCTTATTCTACATCTTTCTTTCTGCTGGCTATTACCACCACCGGTTTTGCTGTTACAATAAACCTCCACCTTGGAGGGCTTGGATTTGGGAGAGAAATCACTTACAGTAGAAACAGTTTTGATGGAGGAGAGAAGGAGTATAAAACAAAGGGAACCAGTCACAGGTAACTGGCAGAGAATAAAGAAAATCCAAACCCAAGAAGACAAGGAATGCCCAAGTGGTGACAGCAGCTTCTTTGGCCATTTTTTAAAATTCACATCTCACTCTGTCACCCAGGATGAGGTGCAGTGGCACAGATCACAGCTCACTGCAGGCTTGACTTTCTGGACTCGGGCGATCCTTCCACCTCAGCCTCCCGAGAAACTGGAACTACAGGCTTGTGCCACCATACCTGGCTAATTTATTTTTATTTTTATTTTTTGTATAGATGAAAAACTGCTGGGCTCAAGCAATCCTTTCGTGTTGGCCACTCCAAACGCTGGCTTTACTGGCTTGAACCACTACGCTCATTTGGCTAATTTTTAACGTCAGCTGTTGCACATGCATTGACTACTGTCGTAGCATTTAAATGAAGACTCATATTACAGAATTTAAAGGCTGATTATACAGAAAGGAGTTATTTGTGCTACTTTACTCCAAATTTTACTTTCTTCACTGGTCATGATTACGCCTCTGATTTTCTTTATATTGGAACAAGCTTATTTGTTTTCTTTCTCATTTCTCTTTTCTGAGAAGCATGTAATTAAGCTTATGCACAAAGAACACTGGCATGATAAACTAAAGTTACTGTCCTTGCATTCTTATAAGCTGGAACCCAAAGAAAGAAAAACTTCATGAAGATACTCTTTAGTAGTCATGTAAAAACTGGCTGCTACTTCCCTTTATGTCAGCAAACAGTCATCACTCATAACCTGACTGACATCTGGGTGCCTAATGCCCAACTTTGTGAGGGAAGCTCATCTTATCTGAAAGAAAAATAAAATTTGAAGTATCTTTTTGCAGCTTTGTAGTCATTATTTTTAGAGTCAAAAGAAAACAAGAATGTGATCTTTATAGGTGGCACAGTCATCCTAGTAAAGTTGATTATTAAGAGACCCACTTCACGTACTCAGCAAGGACTGGGTCAGCAGAATTAAGAAGCCAGGGTTTTCTGCAAACCAAGATTTTTCTCTAACTTGACAATGTCCGCAGGTAAGGATGAATGGACTGCTTTCTGCCTCACCCTGAACCAAAAGCTTTTCCTTTATACTGTGGCATGCCCAAAGTCAGCACCTCTCTTTGTTGCTGTTCGAAACCCAGATGGCATTTGTTTGTATAAGAATCTACAAAGACAAAGGAGAAGTTTTAATGAGATAAACTATTCTGTGTGGATGCAGTATTTATTGTGTAGTCCAAAAACAAAATAGAAAGGAAGAAGGAAAAGAAAAGAATATCTAGAAAGGGGTTGTAAATGCTGGAGCCACCACCAGTTAGAATGTTGTCCAAATTCTGAAAGAAATTATCTTTAGGTTAACACATTTTAAATCATCTAAAGTTAGCAAATGGACACCAAAATAGAATAGAATGAAATAGGAAAGAGTAGGCTTGTTTATTTTTTTAATCCTGAGATTGAACTGAAAATATATGAAAACTTAAGGAAAGTCTGTTCCAAGTCAGTTTTCTTCATCATCATTATCATCATCATCATCTTTTTTTTTAAGTAGTTAATAGATCACCTTTACTTTTACTCTAGTACTTTGATTTTTCATAATCTAAATTTTCTGAGATCATTTTTCTGAACTTGTTCAAGTCAGAATTTGTTTACACATCGAGCATGACTTGGATTTGTATGTAGGAAGTCCCATTATTAACTTTGCTTTAAGAATAAGAACTCAGAAAAATTCTAGATGGTGGGACAGGATCAGTCCTGCGGGCCTGTGCCTTAGTCAGCAGTGAAAGGAGAACTCAGAGTACCTGCATAATGAGCATTTGTATACCTAACCCCGAATTGTACCCCACATCTTTAAAATAAAATAAAGGAGAACTTGCTCTCAGGGAACTGAATCAATGACCTTGACTTTATTAGCACAACTTCCTTTCATGATACCCTACTTAGCACATTTCTAAAAATTGATGCGGTGTCAAGACTGGGCCTGTATTCTTTAGTTTGGTTTTATTTCTTTTTTTTTCCTATTAGATTTTTAAGCAGCACTTGACCAAAACCCTTACTGAGACACTGCTACTCACAACCATATTTGCCAAACTTTTGTTTACAGAAATTAAATAATGCCACAGTAATTGACAGACTGACTTGGCACTTGATTCTACTCTAAATTCCCTGATTTTATTATTTTATTCTACAATATTACATAATCTTATTAAAAAATAAGGATCTTAAACAGGAAATAGAATTAGAAAGGTTCGTTAATATAAAACTAAAGTGCATCCTAAACACCAAAATAATTTATACCTTTGTATCATTTCCAATATAATGCAGTAAAATAAAACTAATATTTATGTTCATGTCATGTCAAAGTTACTATTGAAAAGTAATACATTCAGTTTAATACCTTATTTAACAGATTGGAAACAAATATAAACTAGAAATGACTATCACATACCATATATTCAAATGATTTTTTTTGTTGTTTACTTTGAAACAAACTCTGGCAAACAAAGTATTATGTAAAGATATTACTGCCCACATTTATCCACTAGGTGTTTTCTATTATATGCTGACACCACATCAGTAAATGTGCCTCTGATGAGGCACATTTCAGTTTCCAGCTAACATATTTTTTTAAAAATTGATGATTTTTAATTCATTAGTAAATATATCCATTTTTAAAAGTATTCATTGAACCTAATGAAATGGACTGTGTATGGTTGTTTCTACTCTCAAGTTTCTATACTTGGTGTTGTTTTGTTCTTTGTTTCTTGGGGATTTTTTTGAGTCGGAGTCTCACTGTCACCTAGGCTGGAGTGCAGTGGCATGCTCATGGCCACCACAGCCTTGACCTGCTGGGCTCCGGCAATTCTTCCACCTCAACCTTCCAAGTAGCTGGAGTCACAGGCATGTGCCACCACACCTGGCTAATTTTTGACTTATTGTAGAGACAAGGTCTTGCCAAGTTGCACAAGCTGGTCTTGGACCCGTGGGCTTAGGCAATCCTCTCACCTCAGCCTCCCAAAGTGCTGGGATTATAGGCGTGAGCCACTGCGCCTGGCTGTTTTGTTCTTTGTAAACACTTTTGATTAAATTACCACTTTAAAAAGCAGAGTAGATTAAACAAAACATGAGGATGAGACTAGAATATCAGGATGGATATAGTTTATAAGTACTGAATGCTTGCTCTTGCTCTAGTCTCCTAAGACAACTCTTTCTTCCAGGAGCTACTGGGTTCTGTGTCTCAAATAGCACTTGAATTGTCCAATAGATGTTAATAATAATTTAGACTTCATGTACTTACATTAATTATCTGCAGGAAATACAAACAAAATTTGCTTGTTTATATGTTTATCATACATATATGTACACACGGGTATGTGATTCAGTATATGAAAATATGTAAATATTTTATGATATATAGAAATATAAGGAAAGTTTTGCTAAATATTAGTATTATCTCAACTAAATTCATAATCACATCCTAAATATAAGTACAAAGTGATTAAATCATGATAAACTGCCTAATGGACAGCTCCCAAATGAATATCTCTTCCAATATTCATTTTTTCCACTTAACATTTTTAAAAGATAGCATTTTAACAAATTGCAATAAAATATTATACATAAACATTATAAATAAACCAAATAAATTCTATATCTTGGTGGCATAGAATTGTTATATTTCTTTAAGGAAAGCAGTTTAGGTATTAAAAAAAGACTAAAAGGCAGTGGTGGCAAAATAGGAAACTATTTTGTAAAACTAGACTACCTTTAGGTAAAATTTCATAGCTATTTCCAATAGACTTTTAAAAATTCAAGTCCAACTCATTATATAGAAATGGAAACTTTTAGAATTATTAAACAGAAAAAAAAATTAATTGTCTAAAAAGATCACACCAGGAACATGTAATAACAATAATGTTTGCTTTATACAGGGCAGTAAGAGATGTTTTAAAACCCTTTTCTCAGGACACGGCAGTATTACTGAAAGTTTTGTTGCATTTCCTATGAATGCTACCAGTGGGAGGGAACCTGCTCCCCTGTAATTTTGTTTTCCCCTTTGAATGGTAGTGATGGAGCACTTGCATGATGTGTTTGGTGCCTTGCATGAGGAAGACATGCAAAGGCAAGGTCCAGTCTGCATGCTGCTTAATGAATGTTTTTCCTTTTCTCTCCCTCCTTGTCATGTGCTTTCAGAAGACAACAATGTGGAAGGTGGGTGCTTTCTACCTTATTTTTCAAATCTCATTTGCCTTTCATTTCTTAGTATTAAATGAGTACATCTTGAATGTAGACGGTAAGTTGAACTTCTTTCTGAACATCTATTGGTTTCTGGATTATGTATCACTTTTCATATAGAACACACATTCTCAACCCTGTCAGTCCCCAGTACATGAAACATCTTCGGTCTTAACCCCAACCCTCAATGGATTTCAGCATCCCATATGATCTTTAGAATACTTATTGCAGTGTTCTGTATGGAAAAATGATACAATGCTGCTTTTTTATTTTAAAAGAGAAAGGGTTTTTTTTTGTTTTTTGTTTTTTTACAATTTCAGAGCATCGTGCATGATCCTTTTTCCATTTTTTTCTCATCAAAATAATTTCTTCTTTTCTGTTGGACATGTTTAACATTATATCATTTCAAGCCCATTGGTTTGTTTCAAATGATTTGGTGTACAAAACGAACACAATAAAATACTGAATATAGGTAAGAGGCATAAATTTAGTTTTAAAAATAAGCCACTGGCCAGTGGAAATGAAAGCATACAACACTTCAGTATGATTAATGGTAAGTATATTTGTACTATTCTACATCTGTTCAATAAAACCAGAATATGTTATTCAAAATTTTTTAACAATTTTCTCTATCGAGAAATTTTGAAGAAGTTATGTATTTTTCTGTAGAATCCAACAAACCAAAAGGTATTTCAACATTTTTTTAAAGAACTTAAATTCATTAATCAATGTGCTACTAAACAAACCTTTAAAGGATAAGCATGCAAAAATAAAAATCAGGCATACATAGCAAAGGAATAGTGAAAGGCACGGTTTTATCCATGTATGTATGTTCTATCAATGTATATAATCACTCCATTAATAGTTCTTTCATAAATAATTTACTAATATGTATATATCTGAGGGCAGCATTTGGCACATTTTATTTTACTGCCATATTTCAAAATATAGTCATCCTATAAATGACTCCCTATCCCAGGTTACAGATAGATAGCCATTATGGTTACGAAGATTTAATATCTCAAAAAAAGAACACTTCATGGTAATAACAAGTTGATCAGTGGCAGGGTTAACGTTATATTTGTGATTATTTCATGACAATATTATAATTGCTTACCTGCTGAACACCTCATTATTTAAGTAAAATAGATAAAAACTTCAAAAAACATTATAAAGCACCATTTTTCCAAGTGTTGGATTTGTATATGGCTTCTGTTTTTCTATTCTATAATTTTAATTGCATGTGAGTATACACTTGATAAAGATATTACACTGCATGCCTGATATCTTTCAAGTCAGTCTCATTTACATTTTGCATGTTAATTGAGTTTGAAAGTTATTTTTAAAAGGTATCTTTTCAGTCTATTTTACATTTCCTTAACCATTCTGTAAAATGTTCCATGTTTTTGTTATTTTCTCTTAAAGCCCAATTGCATTCCAAGGTGTTTTAACCTCAGCCTAATTAGCATGAATGTTTCTTTCTCCTCACATACTCATCCCATGCAAAGTTTTGATGAGATTTTCAGACTATAGGCCCATAAACTATTATAATTATTCAATCATAATTTTAACATCCCTATTTATAACATGACTTTGACAGTATAGTTGTGCTCTTTTAGAGGTAGGAAGTCTAGCAGGAAGAATGTGAATACTATTGGGATTTATTAATTTCCACCCTTATTGATACATATCAAGACTGTTAGAAGCGCCTAATATATTTTCTAAAAGTTAGATTTTAGAGATAATCTCCTGATTTAGTCTACAAAAACATAAACTGTTATTTGGGAATATGCATAGTAGTTTTAAAAGTGAAATTAAATTAAGAAACATATAACCTACACAAAAAAGCCACTATTCCTCAGCATATAAAACACCCTGAATTGTCTGTAGATCCTAACTTTTTGAATCTGCCTGTGAATTTTGCTAACATCATTCAGAAAACACAAAGAGAGGCTACAATACAGAAACATCAAACTAGTATGTTTAATTATTTTAATATTATATTGTAATTAGATGATGATTTATATTTATATCTACCCTGCATGAATGTTTGAATCACCCTAAAACTGTAAGGAACCAGCATAGGTAATTTCAGTAGTGACACAACAAATGCATAATATCAAGTAGCTCAAATAAAGTCTCAAATATATCTGAAATAGCACCAGGAATTGAAAATACAAACTTAATAAACTACATATATATATATATCATATTTCACTAATATTTTTCCAAGTTCATGAAATATGCATAGATTGAGAAAAATATTTTTCCCAAATTTAGAATAAAGAACCAGGAATTATGTCTGTCAGTAAAAAGTGGCTTCTTGGACAGCAGATTAATTTTTAAAAGAATATTAGTAGTATTCTTTAGAAAAGGCGTGCTCTTCAATTTGAAGTTAATTGTCAACTAGGAGATAATAAATAATTTAGATAAACAAAGGGAATTCAGTATTCTTCTTGAAAATTCTCAGTGAAATTATATCCATAATATGCATCTTAAATAAATACTTTCACTTATACTAATTTTTAACTCAACATTTAAGCAATGTCTATGTAAAATGCTAAATAATCTTGTTCTCTAAGGAAAATTACTTATGCCTATGTAAAGTGCATCAATTGTTTCTTAAAAACATTTTTCTGTAGTAAATTCTAACTTTACAGCTGCATGTCTAATGATATTTTTTGTATTTGAACAAGCCTAGTCAGTTGCTACATGTGTCAGACAAGAAAACATTTTTGCATTATCATTTCAGTGTAACTAGACTTTTATTTTTTTCTTCATTTAATTATGAAACTGCTCATTTTTTGATGAGGGGAAAAAGATCAGACCCAGCCCATGTTTCAGGTATTCCTTTGGGTTTTTAAAAATGTGATTTCATCACTGAAGAATTATAAGCCCTGTGGGGCAATGCTCAAAACAGTCTCATCAAAGGGCTGATGTAAAATTTAAGGGATTGGTTGGATTTTAAGTCATGCTCTTATGCTCTTGAGTGTTCCAACTGATGCATAGAAGAAATACACAGTGCAGCACATGCCAGTGTTTAAATTGAAGTTCTATAACACTTTGCCCCAAAGCATTCCAACCAGGGGTTGAAAGAATGCTTTTTGATTTGCCTCTGTGATACAGACATGTCTCATAGGAAACAAGATGTCTGTCACTGAACATTTTTGTCATCGTGACAACCCTGCCTTCCCATGCTCCCTTGTTTATTGCTGACTGTGCTCTTGTTTCCCTTCAAGGTCTGGCGCACCTGATGATGGGCGACCAAGGTATGGGCTCTGTTCCTTTTCCACTCTGCTTTCAGTGTTTTCTTGTTCTGTAGCTGCTTTCAAACCATCACTGCAAAGGATGGACAAGTGCTTGTAAATTATCTGGCTGCAAAATTAAATACATAACTTTTGTTCACATTTTTATATGTGTTTTTCTCCCCCCCCCATTTGTTGGTTTGATTTTGGTTTGTTCTTGTGACTTTTATTTTCTTTCATTCCTTGCACTATAATATCTGCAAATAAATGAGACATAAGAAATTGTGATTGAAAATTTCTATACATTTATCAGCATATACAGTTAAGGGTGGTTATAGTAGAGAAAAATCGAGAACCATCATAAGTTGATATCTGAAAGAAGATGCACAGTTTGACTGTACCAAAAAGAGTCCATTTTTCATTCATGCATGGCAGTTTGGGAACATGCAGACATCTTTGGCTTCTGGCTTCTAGAATGCTGAGTTTAGTGTTCCACAGAATCAAAACTTTTTCTGCCTATATCCATTGTGTATCTCCCTTTTGTGTAATCTTTTAGTGAGCATGGGCCTCCCAATTTCTTGCATGTACTTGCCTTTTAAAAAAGGCAGAATTTGCAACATGTACTGACTGAGTCTCCATTTGTCTCCAAAACCTTATTTATACTTTCTTGTCTTGTTTAATTTTCAGAGACTAGTGCATTTACATATGTTCATAATTCTTATTGTTGTTTTTCTCCTCTTTATTCTCTTTGTCTGGAAACCTTTTCTTCATGGACCCATTTCATCAAACCCATAGGTAAAAGTAAAGGTATTACATTATTTTACTTATTCTTTATATCATCTGTATGAAGTACAGTGTGTCTCAGTTATGTAAATTTATTTAGACCTTTTGGCATTGGTATTGGGCACTGGGAGGTAGGTATATGTGTTTTTAAAAATGTCTTATAAATTTAAGGTAAGAAAAATTCATTAAAATGCTTCTATTTCACTCCCTACCCCTTTTTTGTTCTTTAGAGTAATTTTTTTTTCATGTCAGCTGCTCTCATAATTAATATATTTAGAAATTTGCTACAGGTTTGTTGTCGTTTTTTGCAGCATCGTTTAATGGTAGTTAAATAAGTTTAGTTGCCGTAAATATATCATCTTCAAACATTCAACTCTGGAACACACCTGTCCCAGCCATTCTGTATTGAGACATAAATTTAATCATGTGCAGCACTGAAATGGTACCGCTGTGGGCTCATCACCTTGTTGTCTGCTAAGTGTCATATCTACACTAACTCTACAGTAACCTAAAAAGGCAGTATTGCGGAAGAGATAAACAGAAGACTAAGACAAGTCCATTTTTTCTTTTTGCATACTAACTTTGTTTTAAGAACATTATCAACTAGCTATACATTCCTTCATCACTTGGTAAGTGAGGCATGTGTACTCTGATGGTGTTACTACAAAAATCAGAAGCATGTTTAATTTGCCATTTAGAATCATCCTCGTTGTGTTTATTTAGTGTTGTCATTAAAAGGAAGTAGATGATTTGCAGTTTTAGCAGATACATAGAACAGTCTTCAAATTAACCATTTTGACTGTGTATTGATTTTAATGTGCCTTGATTTCTATTTTTAAAATTACTATTATTTAAATGCAGGAATGTGTCTTATTTTTTCTTATGCCCTCAATGTTAGCCGAGTGGAGTGGGACCAAAGCTCACAGTTCCACATCTTTATGTTTGTGTCATCTAGCAGGGAAACTTCTGCTTAAAAAATCGGCTGGACATGAGTCAGGCAATAAGTAAGAAACAATATTATAGTATTAAATGTGTAAAATAGAACTTTAGAAACAAATGTTATTTGAAATATTTTGAACCAATAGCATATGCTCTCGCAGTTTTGGTTTTGGTCAACATTTTCAATAATATAATTTAATCTCATATTAAGCCTCTAGCAGCTATGCAAATGACAGTGTGTATGAATTATTTTAGAGATTTTGTGTACCATTTGGAGTGCTTTCTAAATGTTTTTACTTGAGGCCAAATTCTCATTTGCTGTTCTCTCTTAAATGGGCATTTACCATTATGTTTTTTAATACATGGACTTCTCAGGATGACATAAAGGGAACTATATTTATATTTTCTATTACTGGTTGAGCAAAGTGTATGTATATATGTGTATATGTGCATGTATATATTTGTATGAATGTGCGTATACATACAAAATTTCTAAGTATACATACTCATACATTTGTTATTTTGTGAAAAAATAACTCAAAATAATTTTCTAATTATACATCCATTTAACTCTACATATGGAATAGTTCATGTTTATGCTCGGCTGATATTTGTTTTGGTGTAATTAATGTTAAGTATCACTTAACTTCGTTTGATTTTACTATGTCAGTCTTAAATGTTTTCTGTTGCCATATGTGTCAAACATTATATTTTTTTTTCACCAGTTTTCATCAAATTTTTTTTCTCAATCAGCACAAAGGTACAGAGGACAGGAGTTTGATTTTTTTTTCATTGTATTCTTCTATTAATGGGACCAGGATGCTTTTTGATGTTAAATGGAGAATGAAGATTTTAAGATGGACTTGAGTATTTTGCAAATCAGAGCAGTCATCATTACATGTTGGTTAATTAGATGTAGAGAAATGAAAAAGCTGATTGTAAGTCTTCTCTAATTGTGAATTAATTTAACAAATATATATTCTAGAACAAAAATATAGCCATGTGTGACATAGAATCCACATTCAAAGAGTGTCAATAAAACAAATGAAAATATGTGAGCAAGGTAGCATAAATGGCAGAATGGTAGTGGTATGAGATTGGTGCAAAGTATGGAAGGAATTCAGAGAAAGAGAAATATAACATGAATCAAAGTTGCATTTAGGTACAGATCCCTGCCTTTTGTCACTGTTGGAGAAGTCAAAAAGGTCTGGAAACTTCACATTGTAGCTTCCTTTACAGGGTTAAATACAAGTTGTACACAAAATAGGTGTTAAATCTGGCCAGTTTAAAATAACTGATTTGCATTTTAAATTTGTTTCCCAAATATTTATATCACAATATAATCATGGAGCAGTTTTCTTGATGCCACTTTTCTCTGTAGGAGTCGTGAATTCAGAAACTCTGGAATGAACTTCTGTGAATTAATGTCTTTCTTTGTGATTCCAGAAGCAAAACTAAATTCAGGAACATCTTTGTTATAATTTTTATTTCTCCTATGTGAATTCTTAAGTATTTTCTAACTTTTTAAATGCCCAATGATAGATGAATTTATTTTATTAAAGAAGAAATTAATACATGTAAAAAGAACATTCCTTTTGGTAACTATCTTCATCCTCTTCTCTAGTTCTTTCTCCAGAGGTAAGCACTCATATCACTTTGTGACGTCCTTACAGAGTTGATGTTGCTCCTTCCATACTCCATGCTGCTTCACTGTTTGAAAACTGCAGAATCCTTTATCATTTGTACGTGACCAAAATGGCTAAGTCAGTGGGAGACATGTTAGGGATCACTGCTACATAGCGGCAGGATCGCAAGGCATGAAATTCCCACTCCTCATATAAGCTATAGTGCCTATAGTACTAATTGCCATTTTTTTTCAGACTATAGAATCAAACTGTTCTTTGATTTGTTTTTATGTTCTCTAAACAAGATATGTCACTTTTAACTGGATATGATTAGGTAGATAGTTTATTTTAATGAATTGTAGCTTACTATGGGAAAGCCAAAGACATTATCCAAAGTCAACCTTACTTTTGTTGGTTGTGGGTAGATGGATCCAAATAGTCTTTGTGAAATTTTGTTTGCATTCTTTTTTTTTTGGCTTGAAATTTGTCAATGGTATTATTGATAATGCTAACTTCATTCTCCTTTTTATTTAGAATTTAGGTTTAGCTATTTGCCTTGGAATTTAGTGTATTGTCTCTCTCTCTTTTTTTTGGTCTATGTATGTGGTATGTATAACTGGTCACTTCCTTCTAATATTAGTTCGTTTATTTATCTTAGACTTTAATGGCTAGTCTGAGAGAAATGAATCACTGTATAAATCATGAAAAGTTAAACTAAGTTATACCTGCAAATCCAGCCATAATCGCTGGTCAATAATAGCCGAGGAGCTCCAGTTAATAATTGTCAGTTAATGTTGGTGCTTTGATTGGAATCCTGTACGTTTTCTTCATAAGTCATCATAACTGTAATTACATATTTATATGTATGTTGATATATTTAATGTTAACTTTTCTAGTAGAGTGTAAGCTCCAAGAGAGCAGGAAGTTTGTCTTTCTTTTTGACCATTGTATTTTCAAGACAGTTCTCACATTGTATTTTGAATCTGCCATTATCATGACTTAAGCATATGTGTGTAAGGGAAGGCACCTTGGAAGGAGTAGACATGGAGGAGGAATTGAGTGTTGGGGAGCAGACAAAGTAAGGATTTGAAAAGCAAAGAGAAAATGTATTCAAATAACTAAAAAGAATTGTAGTAACAAATTATATGGAATCTCTTCTGTGTCTGTTTCTAAACTTTTTTGTGTGTCTTATCGTTCCTTTCCCAAAGTTGTAATATTTCTTTCTAGTAAGGCATCATTCTAGTATCATTTTAATATGTCTTAGCACATGCTCAGCAGTGGGTCTGTAAGGAAAGAAATCCAAGGCATTTTTGTGTTTAAGGATTTTCAGTGTTTTTTTTTTAATGTGATTCACTGTCAGAGTGACAAATTAAAAAATTCTATTTTCAAATTTTCAAGATTAATGAGGTAACAGGTACATAAATTTTTCTTAAATTCAGATCTTATGTTGTACAATCTTATGTGGCTTCTTTAAGTTCTTTCTTTTTCTTTTTAATTTCATGATGTCAACTATGATGTGCCATAAGTGCCATACATTTAAATTGAATTTGGATTTTAAGCTCTCAGAGAAAAACATCATAATAATATGCCTTGTCTTAATATTGGTGCATTTGGTATCTTGCATTTATAAATCGTGAAACATATTTGCAAAATAATATCCATTTGATGCTCAAATGAACATTCATTGTTTGATTATCCAGGATTCTTATGTTTCGTGGAAGCCAAAGCATTACAAGTAGAACTGGTAAGCATATAGTCAGTTACCCTTTCTAAAAGTGCATAAGCCTTATTGTCTTTTTAAAATGTAGATCTTAAATTAGTATGATTTATAATGAAAATAAAAATAGATGTTTTTCAAAACTGTTAATACCTAGATTGAATTATTCCACTAGATCGAACTGATGAGCAATAATATTATTTTGTGTTTTAAAACTTTATCTGTAATGTTATACCACAATTATTATTTTATTATGTTTACTCCTAAAATAGCTTTAATGATATTAATACTTTAAAAAGAAGCATGCATTTGGTGTTTTTTAATACATTTTCTTTTGTTTTTCTCAATTTGTTCTGGATTCCATTTTTAAAATACTATAAACTGGGTAGCTTGTAAACAACAGACATTTATTTCTCAAAAATTTCTGGAAGCTGGGAATTCTAAAATCAAGGTACTGGCAGATTCACTGTGTGGTGGAAACCCACTTCCTGATTCATAGTCAACCATCTTCTCGTTGTGTCCTCACATGGTGGAAAGTGCAGTTGAATTCTCTGGAGACCCTTTTGTAAGGTCACTAATCCCATTCATGAGAGTTCTGCCCTCATGGCCTAATCAAATCCCAAGGGCCCCACTTTCTAATCTATCATTTTGTGGGTTTGGATTTCAATTTATGATTTTTGGGAGACACAAACATTTTAACCACACAGTTTCCATGATTTTTTTTTAACCATTTTCAACTCTTGTGTTGCTATATATCTAATTTGTCTTTGAAGGTCCCAACTTCCAATTAACAACATCCTAATGCATATTTGTTTTAGAACTTTCAAACACATTTTGCTATGGTATCTGATAGAGTATTAATTTTATTACAAAAATATCATATTTCTTTGTTTCTCTATGGATTCCTAAACTGTATTTTCACATTGAGCTTCATAATAAAGCTGTCTACATTGGTCAGAAGAATTTGTGACTGTTGACAGAACTTGCTGTATTGAAATGCCTGTTTTGGCAGGTATGCAAACTAAGAAGAAACAATTTTTTTCAACTGTCTATTGTGTGACCTCTGCTCTTGCAGCATTGGATATTTTAAATTCAAAGATACAGAACTTGGGGGAAAACCAGACATCCATTTTATAAAGTGAGATATCAAATATCTACTTCATCTGTATGAAACACATAAAAGGCTAAGTGACTAGAATTTATTATTTATTTTGCAGTTCCTCTTCAGCTTACATGTTCATTAGTTCTGGGAAGACTCAAGAAAGTTTAATTAATGAGCATATACTTATGTATTATTACCTTTTGTGATTTAATCAGTCTTGTTGTTACATGTATTACTAATAAAAATCTCGGCTCATTTGTATTTCTGCAATCCTGGTTCTGTGAAGTGAAGTTTTCGTTTCTTTATGCATTCTTTAAACAGTGATAACAATGAAAACCTGCAACTAAACATTTTTGCTAGACTTTTTGTAGATTAACTTATTCTCAGAGAATAGCACAAAAGGGGCTCTCCATGGTCTAATAGTTTAAAGAATTAGGTGATATAAATAGAAACTTAGATGTTTTCGCTGAAATATATTGCAAATAGCAAAACTTTCCAGTTACGATGTATGGATTTTTAAAGGATGATTTTTTTTCCTCCAAAATAATGTCTTTATTTTATTTATTCATTTTACAATATATTTTTACTAATCTAGGCATTTCAAATCAACATCAACACTTTTAGGCTGGTAGGAGATTATTTCTCAAATTGTGTTGGTCAGTTCTTAAAAAACAACATAGGCTGGACTTGGTGGCTCAGCCTGTAATCCCAGCATTTTGGGAGGCCGAAGCAAGTGAATTGCCTGAGCCGGAGGGTTGGAGACCAGCCCGGGCAATTTGGCAAGACCTCATCTCTACGATAAGTAATAAATTAGCTGGGCGTAATAGTGCGTGCCTGTGGTTCCGGCTACTTGGAAGACTGAGGCAGAAGGATCACCAGAGACCAGCAGGTCGACGCTAGGGTGGCCATGAGCATGCCACTGCACTCCGGCCTGGGCAACGGAGACTCTAACAAAAATAAACAAACAAAAAAAACAATGTAGCTTCCCATATTGCTTAACTCTTAAACTAATTTCATTCTTTAATTAGAATCATAACATTTTGGAGCAGAGAAGAATATTAGAAATCATCTGAAAATATAATATTGGCACTTTGAATTATAAGGCGTGAAAGATGTTGCTTATTATGATAGGGAAAACCTTGTGAAGACTTTGAACTGAAATAACTGACCAACCTTAAGGAGACTTCAAAGGTTCTCCTCCAATTAAACACTAATGATCATGAAACAGAGTTTCATCCTCTTATTCTTACAAAATAAATTCAGTGGTAGTATAAAGGAAACCATTCATAGATTGTTATCTAGGATGCTATTGCGTCTCATTTTCAAGATTTCCATTCAGAGGAATATAACTCCACTGTATAACTGGGGACAGGGCAGTGTGTGGTTAATAGCCCTGAAGTCATAAGAGCTGGGTTCATATCCCATATTTATTCTGTACTGACCTTGGCAAATAATTTAGCCTCACATATTTAGCCTCACCTTGTGATCTGTAATATGGACTAATAAAAACACTCAATTACTGAGAGTAATGTTACATGACAAATTGCAAAAGTGCTTAGAAGAGAGTTTTATTGGTGATGACGATAAGAAAAAGATACCATGCACATTCGGATGAAATGAATTTGAAAATGGATGATCGCAGGGTGCAGTGACTCATGTCTGAATCCCAGCACTTGGGGAGACAGAGGTGAGAATTGCCTGAGCCCAGGGATCCAAGACCAGCCTGGGCAACTTGGTGAGACCTTGTCTACAATAAATAAAAAAAATTAGCCAGGCGTGGTGATGCTCACCTGTAGTTCCAGTTACTTGAAGGCTAAGGTGGAAGGATCGCCTGATCCCAGCGGGTCAAGGCTACAGTGGCCGTGAGCATGCCACTGCACTCCAGCCTGGGTAACATAGTGAGAGTCCGACTCAAAAAAAGAGAAAGAAAATGGATAATCTATAATCTTCCAAAGACTTGACAAAAACAGTATTAATGTCTTCTGCCCATCATATTAATAGTCTATTGTCGGTGACCAGCACTGACCAAGGGTGGGTTAGGACCCGCACCAGAGAATCTGGACAGCGAGAAGACCACTCGGAGGCAGATCTTCTGGGAACAGTCTGATCAGGACTGGAGCCGGTTTTATTCAAACCTTTTCCAACTTATATACCATTTTCTATACCCTCCAGCAGTGTGATAATCACTCACTGGGGGCGTACAAGTTTCGTGCTTTACAAACTATGCATCACAAGACCACCACGAGATCTGCAATTTCCAAGCAAACAATTCAAATTCCATGATGCCTGCCGTGCTTACATTAAGGTCACAGGTGCACAATTTCAATACAGATCGTTCAAAGTGTTTTCCATAATGTTCAGTGAATCATTCATATTATACTCTTTGCTCTACAAAAAACTTTTCTAAGTTAACTCTAGGTTCAATCCAAGTTCACTGATTCCCAATATTTTTAACAATTAATACTATCAACTTAACACTATACTATAATCTATAAGTTTACTTAAATGACTTAACTGTCAGTTATACTATTAACCTATTATGATTTAACGTAATGCCTTATAACTCAGCTAAAACTTATTCTTAAACTACAAAACTTTACTATAATTCATATGTTTCATATGTCTAAACTTTAATTTTCATATGATCTTGTTATTGGACTTTAATACTATGCTATATCCTATTAAGCTAATACCTTATCGTTAATTCTTTTATAAATCATATAGTAACTATTACACTTGAATAATGTAGCAAAAGGAAACAAAACAGCAAGCATAAATTTATGCAACTATGAGTATATATGTATATATTTTATCCTAACAAGTCTACTCTAAAAATCAAATAGTAGCTGTCACACTCTTGAACAAGGAAATGCAGGGCTTCCAAGATGGCGACCATGGGCTGAAACAGACAGAGTTTCGGTAGTTAACGAAACAAAAGTAAACATTCTGCCTGGCTAGGGGCAGGGCGACAAAACTATCATGGTAATTTAGTTTCTAATCTTAGCCCTAGGGGAAACAGCCTTCAGGAACAAGAGCTGACTACCCAGTCTACCAGGAAATAGAAGTTAAAAAATATCTAGAAAGAAATAAAACCTAGAAAGACAGAGAAATAATTCTGCTATGCACTTTCCATCAGGTGTATTGAGATTTACTTATAAGCTTTACTGCCATGTATGCATACTGGTCACTAATCACACGCCAATATTATAGGTATAACTGATATCCTATGTCAGAGGCGATCTTCCAGATGGGCCTTTACAGGCCTCAGCCATGTAGCTATAGATGTTGGCTCCCAACAATCCTCTGTGATTTTGACACATTGACTGGCTCTTTTTTGTGATCATTTCCCAGTGAGTGACTTTCCCCCAGAATTATTATCATAGTGCTTAACACTCTTCTTTCCTGGAAACTCAAGTGACTGTCTCTGCTTGTTGATGTATGACCCAGTGACTGGCCCCCTCTAAATGGGTGCCCTAGTAACTAGCCCTCTACTGTGATGAATGACTCAGTGACTAGCCCTTCTATGTAATTTATACCTCAGTGACTTGCCCACCTGTTAATGAGTGCCCCAGTGAATGGTAATGCACTGAATTGGGTGACTACATGACTGACTGTCTTCTGGAACTGGTGCTTCAGTAACTGCCTCATCCGTGTGGTTTGCCAGAGTCACTGGACATAATATTTAGTTGAACCTCAAGACTAGGTTCTCTCTGTAAACTGTGCCCAGTAATTGACCTCCTTATATTGCTTTCCAAGTACCTTGCCTTC
>NW_007259859.1:832323-837633 GCF_000164805.1 Carlito syrichta
GTAATTCTTTTATAAATCATATAGTAACTATACACTGAATAATGTAGCAAAAGGAAACAAACAGCAAGCATAGATTTACGCAGCTATGAGTGTATATGTATATATTTTATCCCAACAAGTCTACTCTAAAAATCAAATAGTAGCTGTCACACTCTTGAACAAGGAAATGCAGGTTTGCCAAGATGGCAGCCATGGGCTGAAGCAGACAGAGTTTCGGTAATTAACGAAACAAAAGAAAACGTTCTACCTGGCTAGGGGAAGGGCAACAAAACTATCATGGTAATTTAGTTTCTAATCTTAGCCCTAGGGGAAACAGCTTTCGGGAACAAGAACTGACTACCCAGTCTACCAGGAAATAGAAATTAAAAAATATCTAGAAAGAAGCTAAACTTAGAAAGACAGAAACAATTCCACCATGCACCTTCCATCAAGTGTACTGAGATTCACTTATAAGTTTTACTGCCATGTATGCACACTGGTCACCAATCACACGCCAATATCATAGGTATAACTGATATCCTATGTCAGAGGCGATCTTCCAGATGGGCCTTTACAGGCCTCAGCCATGTAGCTATAGATGTTGGCTCCCAACAGTCTATAATTTATGTTTGTACAGTTATCTTAGGTTATAACTAACTGGACACCAATGTCGAGATAGTCTGTGTTACAGGGAACATTTGTACAAAAAAGCATTAAAGGTTGATTCTCCTCTATCAAAATTATTTAGATATCTCTATCTCTTCACACTTTCATGCTCCTCTTGCATATGTTGATGAAGCTTAAACAGACTTGCCTCCACTTTGAGCAGACCTAGGAGCTCATTGACAAAGTGCTGCTTTTTAGATATAAGTTTATTTGTTGAAGTAGGCAGGGTGGTAAATATTATTTGATGGACTGGAAGTACCAATGAAAAGAAAATTTTCTTGTGAATTAATGTTTTGCCTCACTTGTGATTTCATAGAGTGATAGACAGCTGAGACTGCTACCATGTAGTTACCTAGAGATCAAATTTTCAAGAAAAAGCTAGGTAGGTACTTCTCTCAACTGTCTGATTTGGAAAAAAATAATATATAATTACCTTGAGATACTTAAATAATACCCTCACATCCTTCAAGATTTTGCTCAATGAGACTTATGCTGACCACCCTACTTAATATGGCAACTAGATCCTCTCCTAAACTCCTATATCACAATCTAGTTTCTCTTCATAGCAACTATTATCTTTTGGCATACTTTTTTCTCTTTTATTTTGTTTACTGTTTATATCTGTCTTTCTCCTATCAAAATATTAACTCCACTCTGACCTGATACATCCCAAGGGTTCCTAGAATAGTGGCTGGAACAAGTAGATGCAAAATAAAATATTGTTCAACGATTGACTGGCTTTTTGGCTAAACAAGTTCGTAAAGTGGGTTTTTTTTAAATTTTGCTTTGGATATTATTTCTCCTTTCTCATAGTACATGGAGTTTCATATGTCTTTTTCCTTTTTGTTTTTAGGTAAATCTTTTTATGAGCAACAGAATTGATTTTTTTGTTTTGTTTTGAGTTGGAGTCTCACTCTCTCGCCCAGACTGGAGTGCAGTGGCCGCTCTCAGCCACCGCGCCTCGACTTGCTGGGCTCCGGTGATCCTTCCGCCTCAGCCTTCCGAGTAGCTGGAATTACAGGCGTGCGCTACCACACTCGGCTAATTTTTTTATTTATTGTAGAGATGAGGTCTGAGCAAGTTGCCCAGGCAGGTCTCGAACCCACGGGCTTAGGCAGTCCACTCACCTCAGCCTCCCAAGGCGCGGGATTACAGGCTGAGCCACTGAGCCCGGCTCGATTTTTTTTTTTTTAAGTTTTTTTGAATTGTGAGTGAGGAGGCCTCAGATTTGATATTTTTCATCTTCCTTGTTTCCTGTCTAATGCAGCAAGATTCTGGGAATTTTGGAAAGGATTTGGAAATCACTTTTACAACCACTAATGTAAAGGCTTTCCTTTAAAACCCCTCAAATAATAAGTTTTAAAGAATATTTCTTTAAGCAGAGGACTATAATTAATCTTTGCATGTTGATGTGTCTGTATAAGTAACAGGAAGAAGCTCCTGGAAGTTTGGCTTCTAAATACTATTAGTCATTATGATTTCTTCAGAAAGAATCTTTTGGCAATTTGTGACAGAAAGAAAGTTTAAAAAAATTAAGAAGGTCTTATATTTCATGATCATATAGCTTATCTTATGCTTCTTATATAAAGAGAAATAGATTCATTCTTCTTAGATCTTCAAATAGCTGTATACATTCAAAAGGCCTTTGACCTTTCCCAGTTCAGGGATAAATGATTGTGTATGTTCAAGTAGATGATTTGTCAATGAGTCCAGGTCGACAGCCAGCTGGTCCTTAGCCATGGAACTTGTGCTGAAGAACTATAGTGGGAGCAAATCTCTGAATTAAAAAGCAGAGACAAAACTATAGTACCTAAGGTCATATTTTGCTTAAAATCAGTGTCTTATTGTCCTTTTAAAAAGAGAGAACGAAAAAGAAAGATCTCATTCGATGTTAGTTACTATTACTGAAACCACCAAGGAGATTGTGGTTTATGTAGGACTGTTACATGTGGTGTAAAGCCACAACTTTTTAGAATGGATTATTTCTAGGTTTTGACATGAAGAAATATAGCCATACGGATCATAATAAATATCATTTTCAGGATGTGTCTTTACACATTCATATTATACCTGCTTACACAAAATGCCTATTATATCAAATGCAGTTCTCCCTTTTCCACTTGACTTGTTTGCCTATGAATTGCCAGTATGTACCTGTGACCCTATGATAACCCATTCAGAATGTAAGTAGCTAAAGTAGTTTCTGGTAATTTAGTATTCACTTTCATCCAAGTAAAGTGTAGGGATGTTACCAGAACTGTGAACTGACACTAATATTTTATTTTATCTTAAAAATATAATTTTACTGAATAACCCAGATATAGACTATGCCAGACTACTATGATAATGAATAAAAATATTCAAAAATTAAAGCAATTTATGTGTCATATAGGATTTCAAAGTAATATTTTATCTTTTGGCCTGAGTTACCTGGTCCACTGACCCAGTTTTCCACTTGGTTTTCTGGACTTGGCATTACAAAGTCTGCACACATTTAAAGAAAATTGAATCACTGCATTTAAGGAAACAATCAAATTTAGATTGGGCTAAACCACTGCCAGAGGGATGGGAATCCCTAAATTGGCCAATTGTGATTCCAGTTCACGGGGAAACCCTAGTTCACAGCTAACCATAGGTTTTCGTAGATTTCTAGTAGCAAAATCTGCCAAAAATTTTCTGCTAAGCTCAGTGAACAAATATGTTTGATGTTATGCTGGCCTAAAAGAATTATATGATGGCTTGTTACAACTGTTTTTCAAGTGATTATTTGTCTAAATAATATAATGTATTATCTGACCGATAATCAGCAGAGTATGCATTCTAAATTGTTTTCTCAACAGTGTGGTTGGATTTGCATTGACCCATCTCTACTTTCTGTGACCAGTGGTGTTCTTTTCCATAGAACTGGCTGAAGTTAAGAGTCTTAAAGAACAGATGGATTTGTACTGACCAATGAGAGGGAAGAAGAGAGAAAAGCTGATTGATCCCAAAGAAAATCAACACCCAATCTGATGAATGTGAGGACTATTTGGCTTGACATCTGTCCTCATTATTTATAGGAATAATGTCAGCCGGGCTCAGTGGCTCAGGCTGTAATCCCGCGCTTTGGGAGGCTGAGGTGAGTGGATTGCCTGACCCCATGGCAACTTGGCGAGACCTCCTCTCTACAATAAATCAAAAAATTAGCCTGGCACGGTAGCACGTGGCTGTAGTTCCAGCTACTTGGAAGGCTGAGGCAGAAGGATCGCCGGAGCCCAAATAGGTCGAGGCTGCGGTGGCCCGGAGTGGCCACTGCACTCCAGTCTGGGCGACAGAGTGAGACTCCAACTCAAAAAAAAAAGGAATAATGTCACTGACCTACTAGGCTAAGTCTTCGTTTCTCTCTCTCACACTCTCTCTCTTTTTAACTACTTCATGTATGGCATTCTCTAACTAGAGCAAATGCCTCATACAGAGGAGTACCATTCTTCAGTCAAGCCGGTTCAAGTAACTCACTTCCCTGTTAGAACATCTGAACAGTTGCTCAAACATAAACACAAACCTTGAAGTCATTACCATTGTTCTGACCCAGCTGTTCTCAGGGCGACTGCCCAGTTTGTCAAATATGTAGGACACATTTTTTAATATACATATTTTCAAGGAACTTAAAGAATTTTATTCAGGGGCAACCCTTTTGGGTCCCTTACACTGTAGGAGCTTTTTTGTCCTCTCAATAAATCCTGCTTTCTCAATTAAAAAAAATACACTGCAGAAAATTTTTTAAAATAAAATTAAAATGAAAGAGTTTTATTCAGTGGGTCATGGCTTTGAAACCCTGTACTTCATAAAAGGCCCATCTCCTCCCCCAGAAGATACAAAGCCCGGTCATTTTGTGAAGAGTGCTACCAATTCAACTAATTGGTGTTCTCCCTCCAGAAGCTGGCAATTTAATCTTCATGGTGGTGAGGTGTTTTTTTTTTCTCTTTCAATGACTTATACAACTTGTTAACTCACCTCATATTGCTTCTGCATTGAAAGCCTTTTCTTAATAGTAACAGGAATATTTACTATTTTGCTTTAAGAGAAAGCTCATTATGAAAGAACTGAGAAAAAAGATACGGCTATTCAGTTAGGTTTACTTTTTGTCCCTGAAACTAAACAGTTCGTTTTCACATCAGTAAAGATGTCACTGAACTCTTTCAAACCTTGCTGTAAAGGCCATTAAAATTTTCATTGTGTAGAGTTCAAGTATGTGCTTTACAAAAAGAAGAAACAAAAGTCAAATTGAATATATGGCAACTTTTAAATTTTTTACATTATGCTGACCCACAGATACTCTGTAATGTATTTTGGGATCTTTCTCAATAATATACCATGGTAAAAAGAGCCAGACAAAGAACTGGACAGCAAATGTTAAGCTCACATTTTAAAAAAAAAGGCACAAGCATGTCTCTACACAATGGAAAAAGTTTATTATAATGATTTTTTCCCCCTTAAAAATTGTGGTGAAATAAGCATTAAATAAAACAAAAATATGTCATTTCTACAAAGGTCATACTTTAAAGGATGGGATTTTGGTTCCTGGAGTCTATTAAAAAAGAATAGATAATATTCATATGAAACATTTTAGAAATGACAGACTCAGGCACAGAAATTATATGAAGAAATATTGTCGGATATATATAT
>NW_007259859.1:837653-847850 GCF_000164805.1 Carlito syrichta
TTTGATTAGGGGTCTCACTCTGTTGCCCAGGCTGGAGTACAGTGGCACCATTACGGCTCACCACAACCTCAACATCCTGGGTTCAGGCAATCCTTCTACCTCAGTGTCCCAAGTAGCTGGAACTACAGATATGTGCCACTATGCCCGGATATTTTTTTTTTTAATTTTTTTATAGAGATGAGGTCTCACTGTGTTGCCTAGGCTGGTCTTGAACTTCTGGGCTCAAGCAATTCTCTCTCCTCAGCCTCCCAAAGTGCTGGGATTACAGACATGAGACACTGTGCCTCGTCATATTGTCAGATTTTGTTTCAAATCTACAAAAGAAAGTGGTTAAAAGAATAGTGTGAGTACAAGGAAACACAGAAGAGGAGTGCTGAGGATGGTAATTCCAAACTCTTATCAGGGCAAGAAAAGGAGATGATAACATTGCCACTATAACAGCAAGACACTATTTATTTCCCCAAGTAGAAAAGATGTGAAAGTTTGAGAGCAGCTTGAGAGGGCAACTTCAGGATCTAGGGAAGCTCTGTACATAGATGGCTACATATTTCATGTGATTTGAAGAGGCATGAAATATTATCTCCTTGCCAAACATAAATCTCTCAGTGGTCTTGTCCTCGTGTAATAAATCAAGATATGGTATTTGAAAGTGTCACATAATTTAAACTAATATACCTGTTCTTAACCAGGGATCTGATGATATGGGACACTAGACAAGTATGTTTTAATGTGAGTGAAACATGTTGGATGGTATTGAATTAGCCCTAGTAAGATCAATGCAGAGGAGGAAACCTTTAGCACATTGGTATGGCTGGTGCCTGGAGTCATGGAGGAAGCATAGGAAAGTTATTTGGCCTCTCCAAACCTCATTGTTTCTCAGTTGTAAAATGTAGATTATAATATCTATCTCTTTTAGTCATGGGGGTTAAATATTTGAATACCAGTAAAGTGTATAATGTATTTCTAGTGAATAGTGAATGTTAATAGTAGCACAGGTGGTAGAGTATTGGGTGTCTATTGAGGATTCCAATAAAATTAAATAACTTTCAAGGAAAACAAAAAGTATATTTTGAAATACAGACTACATGGAGGAAAAGTAAACAAAAATCAAAGACATTTATCCTTTGTATGCATATTTTTAAAGCTCACTGAGTCACAGATGTTGAGAAAGAAAATAAAGTGGGAGAGAGTAGTAGAAGAAAATGCAAAATAGTTTTGTGAAATATTACTTCTATTTCGTTTATGCTGATCTTCATTACTGTTAACTCAAAAAAAAGAAAAGAAAAGAAAATCTGAGGTGAGCCTAAGAATGGTGACCAAGAAATAATTCTGGCATCATTTTTTTTGCCTCTAAATAACAAAAATAAGATGTCTTCCTTTTTTTAATTCCCTTGATTAGGATATTAAGATCCTGTTTACAATGAGGTAGTTCAGCAAAACTCGGATAAAACTTTTGTTCTAGATTGTTCTCAGTAAGAAAAAGCTTTGCTTTCTTTTGACTTATTTTGTCTAATTGCTTTTCTTCATTAAAAAAGAATATATGATGAAAACAATTATAATCCCTTTCTATCCTTGAATGTCCTTCATGGGTGACATATGAATGTTATGACAGACTGAGATAATTCTTTGAAAATAAATAAAATTTAGCCTGGGATGGGGGAGGGGCTTTTAGTCATGTGACTTGTAAGGTCAGGTGACAATGTTGGACCCAGAGATGATACTTCAGTGAATAGTAACTTAGTAGGAGCCAGAAAGTGTGTGACAATGTGTTCTAAATAAGATAATTGTGAACTCTCCCATAGTCAGAATATTACAGATTTGCTTTACAATGGAAAGGACATAATTATCAAGTAATGGAATCATAAATTTGACCAAAACTTTAGAAGGCTTCTAGTTATGATACCTACTCAAAAAACTCTTCTGCTAGTTTTCAAAAGGAAGAAGTATTTTTTACCTCATAAAATTAACAATTTTCTAAGGAAAGTTTTAATTATTAAAAAGTTTCTCTTTATTTTAATCAAAATCTGCCAACTGAAACTATCACCAATTAGCCATCTGCATCTTGTTGTTGTTTCCTAAGGTATTTATTATTTCTCCAATGTGCTGTTTTCTGCCTTTTCAATTTATCTGAAGTTGATACATTACATCTAACTTCCCACCAATTTTTAAAAATACTTTCTATAAATACATACCTCCATTCATCTTAGTCTGTTTCCTATGCTGTGACAAAATATCATAGAAATGTAATTTATAAAGAAAATAAATTTATTTCTTACAGTTTGGAGGCTAAAATGTCTAAAGCATGACACCAGCATCTAGTGAAGGCCATTCTGCATCATAACGTGTCAGAGGGCATCACATGGTAAGAAGGTGAGAATATGCCTGTCAGCTCAAATCTCTCTTCTTCTTTTTTAAAGCCACCATTCCCATCTTGAGGGCCCACCCTGGTTAACTTATCCAATCTTAACTACCTCCTAAAGTCCTCATCTGCAGTCAACATATGAATTTGGGTATTAAGTTTCCAACATATAAGATTAGGCAAACACATTCAAACCACAGCAACCCCATATCCAAACTTAAATTTTTCTCTTCCAAATTTTACATCTTCAGTCTCTAAAACCATCCTTCACAGTGTTGAAGCCCTTTCTATTTCCATCTTCTTCTGATCTGGACATTCTCTTAATGTCAGGAAATCTCTTAAAATCAAGTCCAAAATTATTTATACTAACCTAGATTTCTGAACAGGGCACAATAATATGGGAACAGAACTGTAGGAAAGAGATTAATAGAAGAAAACATACAAATGCATTTAATCAATGTTTTATGTAACACAGGAGCCTTCATAAATGAAGACTCATACACCCAGGGAAAGCTATCAGTTGTTACGCTTAGGTTCAGTAAATTGTGGACAAATGTGATTGGACAAAAGGGTGTGATCTAATGGTAATAGACTGAGGGAAGAAACCCATCATGCCTATCTGTTCAGATTCTTCTCTGTGTCACATTTTTTACTCCTGGGAATAAGACAGGACCTCTCTACAAAGAAGTCAAGGGAATAGGGTGAAGGGAGAGAGAAATCTTTCTAGGCTTTGTGGGTTACTTTGAATACTTTTGAGGGAGAGGACTTCTAGCTTCTAGGACATGCCTTGGAGAAAAGCAGTTCTCGCTACAGAGAAGGAAGAGGAGCTGGAGACAGGAGGATCAGGGAGGCCTTTCCAATCTCCTCCAGTTCAACGTATTCAGCATGCCAGGGTGCCATACTTTAGGGTATTGTGTTCTGAACCCCAATACAGTAACCTAACCTATTCCCAGATTCTGGAAATTGAGATGTGGCCCTCATTGGGAAGCCATTATTTCTGTCTACTACAGGTGGAAACATTTCAGGCAGAAGAACAATGTAAGTAAACTCATGTAACTATCCCAGAGAAGTGCTGGTTCCAAGAATTAGAAGCAACTGAGTGTGAATGCAACAAGAAAGCCTAAAAGAGACAACTGGAGAAACAGATACTGGTTAAGATGAAAAACCTTAAAGAAGAACATTAGATTTGCTGTTTAGAAGGTTACTCTAGCAAGAGGATAGATTTGAGGAAAGCAAAACCAAAGGTCAGAAAACAGCAAAGCAACTATTATTTGGTCAAGAAAGACATGAAGGGCTTACACCATTTTTTAAGCATTAGAGAGAGAAGAAAAAGTAGATTTGATCCATACTGAGGAGTTGGGTTCTATGGGATTTGTTGATTTATTAGGTGCAGGAATGAGGCAAGACGAATCAAGACTAAGTCCCAAATTTTCATCCTAAGGCCCTAGAAATGGTGATGTCATTTGCAGTATAGATTACTGAAGTAGAGATGAGGAGGTAATGGAAAGAAAAAATCTTCTGATTTTCATTATAGCCCATGAATATAACCAAATTATTTTGACTTTTCATCTGTAGTTCCATCTTGTGTCGTCTACCTGTGTGATGTTCATTTACTTGGTATTTTTTTAAATAGATAAAAGTGTGGTAGAGTATGAAGAATAGGGTCATCAGAATGCCACTAGGAACCACATTTAGTGGTCCTAGTATCACAGCCACTGTTACTTCAACCTGAATTCACTGTGAACATAGGTGTGACTAGAAGGTAAGTTTAAAATAAAGGAATTGGTAGATTTCTGGTGATAGATGTGATTATTTTTTAATTGAATCTGAAAGTCATTGGGCACTACGTGAACTCTCCCTCTCTCCACAGGCTCTGTGACTCCTTGCTATGTGCCCTAACCAGATTCACACATTTATATTTCTTACCAGTTACCTTAGATAGCTGTATTTATGACCTTGGATTTAGAAACTTATTTGGTAATTAATATACAGCCAATTAGTGTATGTGTGTTGGGAGTGTCATTATCAGAACGCTATTTTAGAAAGACATATTAATGGCAGAGTAGATTCCAAATTATAGTGTTGAAGAAGGATAGGATCATTAGGTGAATAAGTTAAGAGACTGTAAAAACCGTTGGGGTAAAAGGGCCTGAACTCTGACGATGACAAGAAAAGTAAAGGAGTGAACCAATGTGAAAAACTATATTCAGAATGTGTTCAGGTTATGGTCTAGTTCTTATTCTTTCTATAGTGCTTAATATGGGGCAAGATGCAAAGCAGATGCTTAATAAATAAATGAGGTCATTGTCTTGCTAGACTATGGTATGGCCATGTGTTCTTTGAGCTATGGCTGTTGCCATGCTGCCTGGCTTTGGCCTCCTCTCCCACCCTGGGGAGATGAATCTTCTTTTTCTCTCTCTAATTTACTTTAAATAAACCATATTTTCTAATCTAAAAAATAAACAAACAAATAAATAAACAAACACACACATTGAAGGAGCTGAATTGATTGTGAGAGGTGAAAGGAAAGAATAGGTGACTGCGAGCCTGAATATAAGTACCCGGATGAATTGTGTGTCTGAAAGAGTCTGAGGGAGAATAACATGCATCTCAGATCAAGTTCTAAGACATCCACGAAAACAACGTTCAACAGACACATGAAAATATGAATATGTTTCTGTAGATAAAGATTATAATTAAAAAGGAATATGAGAATTTTTAGCTTCACTTGTTTCAACAAAAAATACATATAAATCAAGGTAAAATACGGATAGTGACCCTTTTAATAAGAAGATCCATCGCTCAGTGCAGGTCTATTGTGTTGTGGATGAAGAAACAGAGACGAGTGCTTGGCCCAAGGTTAATCAATTGCCCAAGAAAAATAAAGGAGTGACAAGTAAATAGAGGAGTTGGTCCTAGAACATAAAAAGAAGACTTTTTGTTTACATGAGTACATTATTTCACTGCCTTCTACTTCCCACCTCAAGTTCTACAGTGACCCATTCTCCACTTAGAAGAGAGCCATTTCTATCCTCTTTTTAAAATGTTACCAGATAGCCGGGCTCGGTGGCTCAGCCTGTAATCCCGCGCCTTTGGGAGGCTGAGGTGAGTGAATTGCCTGAGCCGGCGGGTTCGAGACCCGCCTGGGCGGTGAGACCTCATCTCTACAATAAATCAAAAAATCAGCCGGGCGTGGTAGCGCAGGCCTGTAATTCCGGCCACTTGGAAGGCTGAGGCAGAAGGATCCCCGGAGCCCAGCAGGTCAAGGCTGCGGTGGCCGGGAGTGACCACTGCACTCAGTCTGGGTGACAGAGTGAGACTCCAACTCAAAAAAAAAAAAATGTTACCAGATGAAGCTGGATCCATTTGTAAAATTCAGGTATGGAGTATTTAATACTTAAGGCCTTCAATATAGCTTTTTCTAGATTTAAAGACAAATTAGAAAAAAGAGTGGGGCTGCAGGGAAGCCTAGGGTGAAAGTCCCAGCTTTGTTTTATTAGCTTTAAGTATTTTGACCTGGCCGCTGTGACTTGTCACATCTTTTCGAGTCAAATGGTTGGTATGAAACAAATGGGATTCTTCAGTTCCATATTTCACAGAATTATATAAGACTAATGGATTTCAAGTCGTGCTTTATGAAGCCTAAGGGTTCCGAGTAGACACCTCAGGGCTGCCACTGGAGTTTAAGAGTGCAGGGAGAGCAGAAGTCGGGCTCGGTGGCTCAGCCTGTAATCCCCGCCTTTGGGAGGCTGAGGTGAGTGGATTGCCTGAACCTGAGGGTTTGAGACCCGCCTGGGCAGCAAGACCTCATCTCTACAATAAAATTAAAAAAAAAAATCAGCCGGGCGTGGTAGCGCGCGCCTGTAGTTCCAGCTACTCGGAAGGCTGAGGCGGAAGGATCGCCGGAGCCCAGCAGGTCGAGGCTGCGGTGGCCGGGAGCAGCCACTGCACTCAGTCTGGGCGACAGAGTGAGACTCCAATTCAAAAAAAAAAAAAAGTGCAGGGAGAGCAGAATTTGAGAACCTGCCCCAATTCAGAGAGCCATGGCCTTTTATCTGTTTTAATTCTGGGCCTTCTCCCAAAACTTTGTATAAAGGAAATGTCTCTTATTTTAAAATATTTGAAAACTACTAATAGAAACTATTAATTTCAGGGATACAGCAAGTATTTCAGATCTTACCCTTTTGAATTTATGGATTACATTAAAACACTCAAATCCCATTGTTTGAAATGAGTAAATCATACAAGTTCGATTTTACCACAGAAGTACCTTGGAGCCATTCAGCTCTGTGCTGTGCAACATCTCTGGCCTTTGCCAACACAGTTCCCTGTGCCTAAGGCATACTGTGAGGAAAGGATTTCAAGTTTTCACAACTAAATGAGAGGCTTTCCACCGAGAAAGATACAAGGAGACTCTAAGACAACAAAAATTTGTCATACATTTTTCTTCATTTCTATTTGTTTCTGTGGCTATTTGTAAGTCACATTTTTATCCTGTGTTATAATTTACAGAATGGTTATGCAGAAGGCTGATAGGGCATATTAGGAGGTGCTATGGCATAGTAGTGGGAATATATTAAGAGCAAAGATCACCAAGAGAGAGAGAGAGAGAGAGAGAGAGAGAGAGAGAGAGAGAGAGAGAGAGAGAAAGAAAGAAATCTCTCCAAAATAATTCTATAATTAATGACTGATTCTTTCAATGAAATACATTTGCTTCCAAAACCATCAACTCGGTGGAAACAGTTATTATTCAAACCTTTGTTTGAACCAGATTGTCTTCCTATAGTTGGGGTGAACAAAACTTCAATGTATTTTAGGTTGAAGAGCTGTCATTTCAGCCAACAATATAAGAGATAGAAATAGTTAAAATTTAGGCTGGTGTAATCTGACTGCAAACACCTAGGAAGCAGAGAACATAAAGATAAAATTTAGAAGGGCCCTCAAACAAATTCCAGCCTCTTATTTATTTTCATTTTTTTTAAGTTCTAGTTCAGTCTAAATAAAAATCACTTTATTCTTCCTGTTGATATTATCTCCGAAAAATAATATTTTGATGCTAGTTGGGAATATATGTCCAATATCTTCTTAAATAAAGTGATATTGTAATTTTCTACTCTCCTCAGCAGCCCCATTCTTTAGTTATAAATATTTGTCTTTTTATTTGTTTGTTTTTGAGTTGGAGTCTCACTCTGTCACCCAGCCTGGAATGCAGTGGCACATTCATGGCCACTACAGCCTCTACCTGCTGGGCAGGCGATCCTTCCACCTCAGCCTTCAAAGTAGCTGGAAAATTGGTGCGTGCCACCACACCCGACTAATTGTTTTTTATTTGTACAGGCAGTTCCTTAACTCTACTTATACTCTCCCCTTTTGAATTCTTTTCAAATTGCACCAGCAGTAGTAGTCCTAACTGAGGTGAGGTTACAGAATAATACATTAAATTAGCACATTAATTTTCAACTTTTAAAAATCCTTCCTTATGTATTATCTATAATAATTCTCTGAGATAAAGGAAGAATGACATATGACTTTCTTTTGGCAAATAAGAAAAAATAACCAAGATAGCAACTTTCTGAAATCACACAGTTAAGGTAACTACAAGGTCAAAACTGGGTGGTGATCCTGAAGTTCCCAGCTTAGGTCAAGTTACACCATGCAAGGATTTTTGAGGGTTACATAATATAGTCTCACCACTCCCAAGTTATACTGTGCCTTAGAAGACCAGGAGATGCACCACTTCTCAGTAAATTCAAGGCTGTCCTGCAAATTGAATTAGAAAGCAAAATTAACTGATATGAAGTTATTTGAGTGTTGGTAGTGTTTTCTAAGATAAGCTAAAATTATTTCTGGTTTAGAGTCATGAAAATCCTTTCTTAAGAATTGGCTGTGTAGACCTAGTACATTAATATTTATGATTTATTTATTTATTATTAGTCCCTGAGAAAACATGTTTTTATTCTTACACTATTCTAAACTCAGAAGGTGATTCAACATCTTTTTAAAAAAAAATTATCAGTGATTCTTATAAGCAAAATGAATAAGTTATGGTATATATTGCTAAAGATAAACTTTTTTTGGTCTTGCTTATCTGGTTAGAGAATATTTCTAGGTACTGATGAGTGAATTAATGATATTTAAGCTTCGTCAGTTATGTCAATGGTCAATTGAGGTTAGACTTTTCTAAAGGAAAAAAAGAGTCAATTCCTATGCTCACTTCCTTTGCTTTAGAGAAGCACATGATTTTCCAACCAAATTCTGGATTAGTATCGAAGCAAATAATGGTGCATTCATGGATCTGGAAGTGACAGCATGTGGGATGTTGTTTAATCCCTTAGTGTCTCCATCTTCTATTTGCCATGCATGTTGCAATGACAGATGAAAATGTTTTATAAACATATTGTAAGGCTAAATAACGACTATTTGGTGAATACAAATTAGCAATAGTATTGCTGTAATTCAAATTCACTAAAGGATTTGTGGACTATTGGAAGTTTCTTTGTATTGTTGCTTAGTCTATTTTGGATTACCTAGTGGCCCAAATTGCTTCTTCTTCTTAGTGTCCCATGATGCTGGACTGTTGTTGAACTTTCCTTTTAATATCATAGCATTTAGCTGAGGTCCCTTAATGAAATTATTTGCTTGCATATTAATTTTGTACCAGAACAACATGGAAAACATAACTGATATCATCTCATCTTTTTTTTAACTGGATTTTAATTAATTCACTCCACTTCCTCCGATGGGCTCAGGGGAACTGGGTAATAAAACAACCAAAATTGTGGTACTTACATTCTATTGCCTTGAAAGTAGCATTAACAAAAACAAAATAAGCAAGTATGTAGTGTGTCAAATGGTGACACATTATATAAAATAAAAAACAGTGAATGAGAGTACACAGATTTAAAAAAGGAGGTCTAATTTTTACATGAGGTTTTTAGTTAAGGTCCTCATTGATAGTACAGCATATGAGAAGAGAATTGAACAGGTGATTCAATATAGGTTCAATTCTTTTGGTTCTTAGGAAACCTCCACTGAGCCTAGTCTAATCCAGGTAGCCCTCATCACCTCATTCTTGCATTATATTATTCCTGCAGCTACTTCAACTGGCTTCCCTTCTTTAGGTCTCATTCTCTCTTGCTTATACATCATGGAATGCCCTTGCTCAGAAAGGTGCCATTGTTCTCCATCGCCAGTAATATAAATTCCAGACTTTCCCACATTATTTTCATAATCTTTGAGAGTCCCAATTATTGACTAATTTTACCTGCAATTCTTACTTCCAGCAAATAGGTCTGTTCATGTGACTTGAGTAAGTCATACTCATTTCCAATTCTGTGCTCTCATACCCACCTTTCCACCTCAAATGTCTTCCCTTTTTGAAATATTTTTTTCCTAAGTTATAGGATTTGATTAATTGATAGTAACAAATATATTTATGGTATAATACAAAAGTATTAACTTAAATCTGATATTCTCAGCTCTCTAGTATTCCCAAGCATGCACTTAGGCTTTTAGGACTACTGTCTTTAAAGGGTGAGTCCCAGCCGGGCTCGGTGGCTCAGCCTGTAATCCTGCGCCTTTGGGAGGCTGAGGTGAGTGGATTGCCTGAGCCCGCGGGTTCGAGACCCGCCTGGGCAGCGAGACCTCATCTCTACAATAAATCAAAAAATCAGCCGGGCGTGGTAGCGCATGCCTGTAATTCCGGCTACTCGGAAGGCTGAGGCGGAAGGATCGCCGGAGCCCAGCAGGTCGAGGCTGCGGTGGCCGGGAGCGGCCACTGCACTCCAGTCTGGGCGACAGAGTGAGACTCCAACTCAAAAAAAAAAAAAAAAAAAAAA
>NW_007259859.1:847870-868280 GCF_000164805.1 Carlito syrichta
TCTCTCTTGCTTATACATCATGGAATGCCCTGCTCAGAAAGGTGCCATTGTTCTCATTGCCAGTAATATAAATTCCAGACTTTCCCACATTATTTCATAATCTTTGAGAGTCCCAATTATTGACTAATTTTACCTGCAATTCTTACTTCCAGCAAATAGGTCTGTTCATGTGACTTGAGTAAGTCATACTCATTTCCAATTCTGTGCTCTCATACCCACCTTTCCACCTCAAATGTCTTCCCTTTTTGAAATATTTTTTTCCTAAGTTATAGGATTTGATTAATTGATAGTAACAAATATATTTATGGTATAATACAAAAGTATTAACTTAAATCTGATATTCTCAACTCTCTAGTATTCCCAAGCATGCACTTAGGCTTTTAGGACTACTGTCTTTAAAGGGTGAGTCCCTAGATATTTATTCTTCCATTGGAGAGTTGGAGTGTGATATGGTATAAGGTGTGGTGAGATTTGGGGATTTAAAGGATTGGGATCTATCACGCATTTACAAATCCAGCAACATTCAACATGTTATTGTGGAGGGTTGAATTTCAAGCTCATTTCTGTCATCCAAGGGAAACTGAGATTCAGTAAGATTTAATTTCTTCTTAGCAGCCATGGACATTACTTCTTTTATTTGTATTGTCCACTCTTCTCTTTATAATATGCATGCTACTGTAGATTAATTAATCTTCCAATTATTTTATGATTAGGTGCTTAATTTGCAAAACAATATTTCCTTTTGGTATCTTTGATGTTTGGTCCCTTCAGTCATTACATATTTTGAAATACTTCTGTACCTCCCTTGACATTAAATACACTGTTATAGTTGGTGTTCAAAAACCCTTGCTGATTGCTTTTATGTGGAAGGTTTTAGCAAGCTGACATTTATGCTTCTTAAACTGCAGTTTATATATTTTCCTTTAATTCTGCCAGATATCAAAAGTTCTATCATATCACCTACATGGGGTTACATCAGGCAAAAAAATTGTAAACAAGAACTAGAAGTGGTTGGTATGGTCCCATGTCACTTTTTCCCCTTTTTCACAGATTTTCTGTAACACATCCTGCAAAATATTAGGAAAAACAAGCTCAGCATCTATTTAAAAAGGACTGTGACAGCCAGGCTCGGTGGCTCAGCCTGTAATCCCGCACTTTGAGAGGCTGAGGTGAGTGGATTGCCTGAGCCCGCGGGTTTGAGACCCACCCGGGCAACTTGGGGAGACCTCATCTCTACAATAAATCAAAAATTAGCTGGGCGTGGTAGCGCGCACCTGTAGTTCCAGCTACTTGGAAGGCTGAGGCGGAAGGATCGCCGGAGCCCAGCAGGTAGAGACTGCGGTGGCAGGGAGCGGCCACTATACTCCAGTCTGGGCAACAGAGTGAGACTCCAACTCAAAAAAATAAATAAATAAAAGGACTGTAACATAATCTACTTTTTTTTAAAGCTGTTTTTGTATTTAAAAAAATCCTCTCTAATAGTCTTGTTATTCCACAGAGAACCTTTATACAGTAATGTAAATGTATGGGAAGCAGGACCCACATCCACTAATCCTGGCTGGGAGACAATAAAATAACAAGGCCTTGAAATATGGCATAATAGTGTTCTGGAACTTAATAAACACAGTGCACCAGGAAGACCCTCCTTTTCAGAGCCCTTATGTTGTGCATCATTGTCAAAACATTTAATGTTGCAAACCTTCTGGGACTAATCTTTTTTTTTTTTTTTTAAGTGAGAAAGCAGAATTTATTAAGAGAATGGAAAAGCTCCCTCAGTGGGAGGGGAACTGAAGGGGTTGCCCTGGGACTAGTTTTGTCTGTTACATTTTCAATTGTATTGTATCGGAGATTGGAGTAATGAGCACTTCAGAAATTACAGTGGAATTCTACTAATTCAAATTGTTGATGAGGAGATTTGCTGCAGATGCTTAAAGCTTGTGGACTTAGAAGTATATGAAAATCAGGATTAAAAATCAACCCATTGCTTCAGAATATGGTTCATTTATTTTAGTGACTGTAGTTTAATTTTAATTATTTACGTCTCTGCTGAATAGTTCTTTGGCAAGTGTTTCACAAAAAATATATCATCTTCTTTTTCTTTTCTTTCCTTTTTTTCTTTTCTTTTCTTTTTTTTTTTTGAGTTGGAGTCTCACTCTGTCTCCCAGGTTGGAGTGTGGCATGCTCACAGCCACCACAGCCTTGACCTGCTGGACTCAGGTGATCCTTTTGCCTCAGCCTTCCAAGTAGCTGGAGCTACAGGCACACGCCATCACACCCAGCTAATTTTTTGATTTATTGTAGAGATGAGGGCGCTCCAAGTTCCCCAGGCTGGTCTCGAATCCATGAGCTCACATAATCCCCTCACTTCGACTTCCCGAGGGAATATAAGCATGAGCCACTGTGCCCAGCCATCATCTTTTTCAGGTGTGTCTGCATTCAGAAGTCTTAACTCTCTGTTTGACAGATATTTCTTTGAGTCATCTATATTAGAAAATAATTTTCATTCTGTCTACGAGAACCCTGAATTTGCTCTCCAAAATAGGTACTACATTCAAAACCCAGTATGACTCTTCAGACATTTAATATGCTAAACAGAAAGCTTTCTTAGAATCTTTTTTTCTGGTAAAAGAAGGAAAAAACAGCAACTAAACAATTTATTATTTAAACTACACTTCACTGTTAATACCCTCCATCATCATTTATTTATGTAACAGTAGACTTGCAAAGAATTAGTTTCTGGGGAATAACTTATAAATGTGTTTTTGTATTAATCAGTTAATGTCATAAGAAAATTAAAATTTTTAAATGTATAATTTGGATTTTAGAACAATTTAATGATAATCTCATAGAACATATAAGCAATGAACCAGGAAGAACATACTCATTTATTTTCTCCCTCACTAGGAATTTATGCATTTGTTTTATTTGCCATTTCAGAAAAATGTGTTATAATTCTTGGAAACCAATTATAGGATAGTTTTAAAATAAAAATCTTTGAAAAATGTGTTCTTTTTAGGATTAGGGATGTGAGAAGCCCCCTCCCCCTTTTCTTATACATGATTTGAAAAGTATGAGAAAAGGCATAATTGCCTGTTATTTAAAAAAATGAAACTGCAATTAAAATCTTTGAGAGTTACATTGAAAGCAGTTTGGAAGTGTTGTAAATTTCCAAAAGGGCCAGTCCCAAGAGGAAATAAACTGTTATAGAAAAATAAAAGATAAAAAGTGTAAGATTAAAGAATCCCCAAAAGAGAAACAAAAAGACTGACATAAAAAGACTCAGATATTGACTGAATAGGACCAAAACTAATGACAACTTCATAAGAGAACTTTATCTTCAAGCTCAACACAATTTCTAGACCTAATAAAAATTAAGCAATATCTGGAAATTTTTGAGTGACATGCCAAATCTGAACTAAATTTGTCCAGTAATTTTTTAGTCAAAACCATAGTGAAAGGTATATTGTTTCTTGATCACCTACTTCGTTGTGATCAGTTGTTACAATTGTGTTTTGTTTCTGCTAGCATCAAGTTTATGGAGGAATAATTTATCTACAGTTAATAGCACTGATTGAAAGTGCATAGTTTGATGAATTTTGACAGTTGCATACATTTGTGAAACGGCATTATAGCCAAGATACAGAACATTTCCAAAGATTATTATAAAACTATTTGTGTTGCTTTGTATAGTTCATTCCTATATCTTCCCCTGGACCCAGACAACCACCGATCTGCCTCTTATCACCAAAGAGTAGCCTTCCTTTTATATAAATGGAATTACACAGATGTGATCTTCTCTGTGGCTTCTTTTCTTCTGCATAATGCATTTAAGATTCATCCAAATGTAAAAGTTTACTCCTCTTTTTATTGATGAGAAGTATGCAAATATATTTTCATGTGTATGCTTTATTCTTCACCCAAATCATGTTCTTATTAACTAGGACTGTGTTTTAAAGTCTGTATTTCTCCTTCGTACCTAGATCAATCCCTTGCACCTAGTAGAGGTTTGCTGAACAACTGATTCACCTATCTGAGAATAGATGTTGGAGAAAAGTTTTAGAATGATTCTAGTAACAGTAGTACTCAAGAAAAATGCCATGTTAAAAGTAACAAGGAGTTGCGGCACAGTGGCTCATGCCTATAATCCCAGCACTTTGGAAGACCAAGGCAGGAGGATGACTTGAGGCCAGGAAGTGGAGACCAACCTGGGCAACATACTGTGATTTCGTTTGTACAAAAAAGAAAAAAAAAAAAATGTTGGGCATGGTGGCACTTGCCTATAGTCCTAGCTACTTGGGAGGCTGAGGTAAAATGATCCCTTGATCCCAAGAGTTCAAGTGAGCTATGATTGTGCCATCATACTCCACTCCAGCATGCATGACAGAGCTAGCCCCTGTCTCTTAAAATAATAATAATAACAATAATAATAATAATTAGCAAGAGATAATTTATTGAGGAATTCTTATATGCCCATCACAGTAACAGTACGAAGTTCTACATTATTTCGTTGATCCTCATAACCAGTGCTACATGATATTCATACTGTAGTTATGTTTGTTTGATAGGTGAAACACAGAGACATTAAGGAACATAACATTGATTATACAAACTGGCACATAGTAGAGCTCCTTGACTTTAAATCATGATACCTCATTTCACCAGGAAAAAAAGAGAGGTTGGACCATGTTCCTCCGCTGCTCAAAGCACTGCAGTTTTTCTTCATTTCTTTCATACTTAAAATGAAAGTTCATATAGTAGCCAAAAGGCAACAATATTTGTTTTCAAGTGGACTTCTGGACCCTTTGCTTGTCCTTCCTTCACACTGACCTCCTTGCTGTTTCACACAGGATATGTGCTGCCATTTCAGGGCCTTGGCTGTAGTGCCCCTTCATTACGTTTAACACCCTCACATCTTTCAAATCTGTGTTCAGATTTTACCTCACTGAAATCTAGCCTGAACCTTTTTATTAGATACTTCAAAATTTCACTCCTTGTCTCTTGTGTTCTCAATCCTTTGTACTCATTTATGTTTTTCCAGTTTTTTTTTTTTTTTTTTTTTTGAGTTGGAGTCTCACTCTGTCGCCCAGACTGGAGTGCAGTGGCCGCTCCCGGCCACCGCAACCTCGACCTGCTGGGCTCCGGCGATCCTTCCGCCTCAGCCTTCCAAGTAGCTGGAATTACAGGCATGCGCTACCACGCCCAGCTGTTTTTCTGATTTATTGTAGAGATGAGGTCTCGCTGCCCAGGCGGGTCTCGAACCCGCGGGCTCAGGCAATCCACTCACCTCAGCCTCCCAAAGGCGCGGGATTACAGGCTGAGCCACCGAGCCCAGCGTTTTTCCAGTTTTTAATCCATATTGCATATTACCTAAAACATACATGAATTACTTATTTTATTAGGTTTATTGATAGTTGCTTATCTGTTTCTGCAGAGTATAAGCCCCACAAGGGCAGGACTCTTTGTCAGTGTTGTTACCTGATTCATCCCAAGTGCCTGGAACAGTGTCTCCTACACATAATAGATTTCAAATAAATGTGTGATAGATATATGAGGGGTATGATTCTCTTCCTATGATACTTACTTTTTTCCTCTTGGGAGATGTGGCATTTAGTTAATTTAGAGACAAGGTAAAATAATAGAAATTGAAATCCAACTCCATAGCAGGAGTCAATAAGAAGACATAACTTTCTACTTTAATCCCTTCTACCATCTTTTGTTTCTTTCTTTCTTTCTTTTTTTTTTTTTTTTTTTTTTGAGTTGGAGTCTCACTCTGTCACCCAGACTGGAGTGCAGTGGCCGCTCCCGGTCACCAGCCTTGACCTGCTGTTCTCCGGCGATCCTTCCGCCTCAGCCTTCCGAGTAGCCGGAATTACAGGCATGCACCACCACGCCCGCCTGATTTTTTGATTTATTGTAGAGATGAGGTCTCGCTGCCCAGGCAGGTCCCGAACCCAGGGGCTCAGGCAATCCACTCACCTCAGCCTCCCAAAGGCGCGGGATTACAGGCTGAGCCACCCAGCCCGACTTTTTGTTTCTTATATTGATCTTGTTGGTTCATCTTACCAAGACTTTCCTAGATTGTTTCTTAGAGATGAAAGGGGCCTGAGAGACTTTTGAGATAACTTTATTGAGAAATACAGCTTTGGAAGCTCTGGAGAGTTGTGGACTAAATACCTTTCACGTGGGCTTTTAAATTATGTTGAACTTGAATGCCTTCAGATGAAATGTTTTGCCTAAAGCAGTCTTTTGTATTAATCTGTCCTGACCCACTCATTTTGCTTCCTGACCCCAAAACATAGTTAACTAGAGCACCTCTAATACAACTTCTTTATTTTAGGGAAAAGAAAACAGGTTCAAGTGGTGATGCAACTCACCCACAATGAAATGCTGAGTTAGTGCCATATTCTCTGTAAGGAAAAAAAATCAATATTGGAAAGAATTTACCAGTCAGTTAGAGCAAAGATTAATTAGAAAAATGTCACAATATCTGCCCTTTTAAGTCATCTTCTTATTGTATTCTTTACTTAAAAACCATAAAATGACTCATTGTGGTCATTTAGGCTCAAATATGGCATGTTCTCTTTCAGGCTCATATATTATTACTCTTAAAGGATCTGGGATGTACACAGCTCCCAATAAACTTGGTGGAGGGAAAAGTGAATAAATAACTTGTTATTTGCTCTTGTGGAAGTTTATTTGTGATGGGAACTCAACTCAAAGTCAAAATATTTCATCTATTGGCTTCTGATGTTAGTTTCTTGAAAAGGGCTAGTAATTGTGCTTGATATAGGTGTGGAATATGGAATAACATGAAGGAGTACTATCAAGATATATTTCTAGGAAGAATAAAATCTTTGGAGAAGGTCAGGAAACTTTCGTTCCTGAGTCAGAAGAGTCTCAGATTACTATTTGGAAACATATTGACATATTTTATCTTTTTAAACAAAATTCCCATTGCCAGATTTACTTTTAGATAATTTTAAGTATATGTCTGTGTTTGTGTGTGTGTGTATAAAATTATAAAATTTCCAAATAGAGAGCCAGCCCAAGATTTTATTAGCAGTAATTTTTATATTAATTTCAGGGACTGAGGTTGTAAACATTTTTCATGTTCAATGGGCCTTAGATGCTATAAAGGAAATTTATACAGTAAAGTGCTGCCCATATACCAATTAAACTATTTCTGTGTGTACAGAGCATTTTTTTTCCTTTGTCTATAAAAATCACATGGAAAATACAAACTTCCAAACGAATAATCAGGGGAAATCTTGAGTTTTTCTTCCAATTAATTTGAATTATTTCTGCTAAAAGTAGAAAATAATTAGCTTACAGTCTCTCCCATTTCATTCCTCTTATTCTGAGATGAGCCAAAATTTTAATGTGTTGTAAAATCCTAAAGAATGCACATAGCACTGTGAATGTAAAGCCTCATTAGTAAATGAAAATACATTTGTTTACAAAAATCACTTTATAATCTATATTATGACCTTATATTTATGGTATTATTATTAAAATACTTCCCTACATGATCAGAAATGATGCTATAAATACAATAAGTATCATATTAAAGATTTGTCCTGCACTGATACTTTATTTATATGATATGAGGGCATCTCAGATGTCAGAATAGCTTTGAAGAAGCATCTTTTGGTCCTTTAATAATTAAACAATTTAGGTAAGACAACCAAACCAAATTCCATATCAAACCCTATTAGTAAGTATTCTAGCGAGTTTGCTTTCTATAAAGCTCTCACTAAAATTTCTACCAAAATGTCAAATGCTTCATTATAAAAAAGCCCCCTTTAGCATTCAAGCAGTATAGATTTATTTACAAAACATTTCTCTGTCTTTTTTGCCATTAGTTTCAGAAATGTATTTATCAACTCTAAAATAATAGGTATTTACACATATATCTAAAGACACACTTGTAATAATTGGGTCCTCTAGAGAACATACATTGAGATGTACTTAAAAGTACAAAAAGCTGTTGAAGAGTAGCAATTTTGAATGATAAAAGAAAAGTATTAGGATGGGGAAATAAAATCACAATACAGATCTGATAAACCCTCATCCAACTCTGTGGAGTGATCTGAAACAAAGACTGTACATTAAAGGATTTCCTGGTTGGGTACTAATGGCCAGGTCCTAATCCCCCTGACCTCCCTTGATACCTGCCATGTTGTGTTATTGACTAGGGGCAAACTAGGAGACCACAGCCTCAGCAGAACCTGCAAGTACTAATTGTTGGAAGCTGTCAACTAAATGCACTCTTTGCAGCTGAACAGTAAGTTGTTGAAAGGAACATTGAGTGACAGATGGCAAATGGCACTATTCATGGCTGCTCCAATATGTATTAAGTGTTTACACGCATATATTATGAATAAATATAGATGTACACAATGTATCATTTATGTTTAATTACAGAATGCTCATATGTTTTGTAATGGTGTCTCAGATACCATGGAGCTTTAAGAGTTTGTAGGTTTTTCTCAGTCATTTAAAAATTCCATGTCAAGATAGTTTTGAAAGATCAAACAATTGCAACTATGGAGCTAGTGCATTATTTGAATTTTAGACTTATTAAGTGACTCATTTTGGGGTTAACCACATGTATTATTGCCTTTGTGAGATCACCAAATAAATACTACACCAATGTATATTATTTTGTGAATGGAAAACCATCCTATATAGGGAGGGATGAATGAATTGTGATACATAATGCAAAGAACCTGATATTAGCCCAGCAGGAGATATTGATTTTTCAATTCCCAATAGCTGAGTAAAGCAGCTTGATATAAAAAGCATCACGACTTTTATCTAAAATTATTCTCAATATTATATTTCTGTTTTCAAAACTTCACCTAATGAAGCAGGCTTAACAAATGCCATGTTCCCTGTCGGGACCTTTTCACCTGCTGTTTTTTCTGCTTGTTTTTGCCTCAGACACTGACAGTACAAGTTTCTATGCTTCACTGTAGTCTCTGTTCAAATGTCATTGTCCCAGAGAAGTCTTCTCTCTTCATCTGATTTGGAATAGTAGCCCTCAGCACTGCCTTCTTCCCATTTTTTCCCCTAAAATAATTGTCCATATGTAGCATTATGTTATACAACGATTTATTTGTTCATCCCAGGAATATAGCATGCTCCATAAGGACAGGGATTTTCATCTATATGATATGCCACTGTACCCCCAGAACCTATGACAGTGCATGGTATATATAGCAGACATTAAAAAAATATTCATTAAATGAATAAGTGGATGAACAGATGGATGCATGATGAAAGAATGAGGAAAGAAATAAATATGTTGAGACATCTTTGCCACCCCACACTCTTTAGAAATATAATTTATGTTCTCATAAAATCAAAAGTTTACCTAGATCTGGACTTAGAGTACATGCCTAGTTCAAGAGAAACTGTACAATCATGTAGGAAAAGAATTGAGTTTTTTTCCTAATAATATAGTTAGTTTAGCAAGATACACTGGAGACAAAGGATGTTTCTCGAACCTTAGCATGTGATTTGTTTAAAGCAGTAATCCGTTTTAGCCAGTTACTGCTTCAAATAATGACTGATTTTTATAGAAATCTACCTCTTCAGCATTTGGGAGTCTTTCAAATAGTATAATTCTCAGCAAGGTCAATGAGAGTTTCATACCATCTGATGTCACTACATAATCAAATATTTGTATGTATTTAGGTATAAACACAAACAATTCAAGTTTACTGAAAAGTGAAGAAAGGACAGACAGGTGTGGCCTTTACAAGTGACCCGATGTCCTGTGCTTTATGGTCAGTCTCGTAATTATGAAGCATGCCATCAATAAGTCTAAAATTAGTATTGATTTCAACTTGCCACTTTTCTATTTCTTCTGCATTTGCAGCAGCAATATCAGAGATACTCTTTTCTCCGTGTCATCATATCATGGTTCACTTGGTCTACTTCGTTTACTATTGAAAGATAGACGTATAGGTCTTTCAATAAATCACTAGTATTTTTTCTAAGCAATCAATAGTTACTGACAGACTTGTTTCTCTGGCTGAAGGTTTTGACCTCAAGGAGACTATAGAAAATTCTTTACCAGAACCAGAAATCTAAGACCCCAAGGAGTCAAATATTGACCATGTGCCATATTTTAACTAAAATGAGATTAGAATATGTATGTTTTGCCATATTTGTTTAAGGCTTTTAAGATCCACTCTCTAGCCGGGTTCAGTGGCTCAGCCTGTAACCCCGCGCCTTTGGGTGGCTGAGGTGAGTGGATTGCCTGAGCCCGCGGGTTCGAGACCCGCCTGGGCAGCGAGACCTCATCTCTACAATAAATCAAAAAATCAGCCGGGCGTGGTAGCGCATGCCTGTAATTCCGGCTACTTGGAAGGCTGAGGTAGAAGGATCGCCGGAGTCCAGCAGGTCGAGGCTGCGGTGGCCGGGAGCGGCCACTGCACTCCAGTCTGGGCGACAGAGTGAGACTCCAACTCAAAAAAAAAAAAAAAGATCCATTCTCTTATTTTATTACTTAAGTTGAAGTAAAATTTAAAAAGAAGAATTATAACAAGTAAAATCTTGTTATTAGAAGTTTGTACTTTGTACATAATACAATGAAACAGAAATCAAATATTCTGTTTCACTGAAGTATTTCAGAATGGAGCCTTTATGAGCTGGTAAGGTGATAATCAAATAATTTTTTCAGTGCAAGATTTTGTCCATGTTTTTTGCTTTAATTGTTCAATATAAATGGAAATAAAATTTTCCCTGAAGATACTGCTTCAAGAAGAACAAGTTCTAATACAATAATTGCATTCATACTCATGCAGCCAAAATATCAGATATATTTTATCTGAACTTTGAAATATGGTTGAACGTTAAATATCACTAAAGAGTAGTTAAGGACAAGTATGATCTGACAAAACCCACTAAAAATTCACATTTTTTAAAAAGTTAAGTTTTTGGGCGACAGAGTGAGACTCCAACTCAGAAAACAAAACAAAACAAAACAAAACAAACAAAAACTAAGGAACAAAGTTCTTTGGGTATTCTGAAAAGCTCAGAGAACACTTCCAACCCGAGGGGCAGTCAAAAAGACTTCAGGAAAGAAAGAATCTAGTATCAGTCAATTTCAAGTCTTGGTGGAATTTCAAATACATTAAAAAGTAGTTAAGAAGACTCATCGTCTACACAGTTAAAATTCTTTACCAATGTCCACATTTTCAGAGTGAACCTTTTTTGCTGAAAGACTAAAAAATGGTCAACTTATGAATAAACATGATGAAAATCTTAAATGCTGTGCTCATTAGATTTTACTTTTTATGCTATAGTAGTCTGATTTATAAAGTAGAATACTCAACCAAATGTATTATAATTTGTATTTCCAAACAACAAGTGTAGTTTCCCATGCTGTGACAATTATAAAAAGATAATAAACAGAAAAAGCAAAATCTTACAACAGCTAGTTATCAAATCCATCAGGTCAAGAGAAACCATTTCTTAATCAGAGATAGCATGTAAGTACTGATTTGTGCTAATTACCTTATGAAAATTAAACAAGAGTTAAACCACAGAATTCAAATTGAGTTCCTGCATTATTGTTCTGATTTTGTATGATTATTAAGAGTACATTGTTAGGACAATTAGAGATCCGCTGTTGTCAAACAGAATGTAGTATAAAATGCAAGCAATAGTATTATACTTTTTTAATGAAGCTAATAATGGATTACAATTCTTGCACTTCTATATCTGCAGAAAGAAGAGAGGAAGGCAAAGAGTGATTTAAAGAGGAGAGAAAGGATGAGGGAGGGAGATAGAAAGGAAAGAAGGAAGGAAAGGAAGGGAAGAAAGGAAAAAATACCTTGTTCATTTTAACTTAGTTACTTGGCTAATTTTACAGTCCTCCCTCGCACTTTCATTTTTTTTTTCCCATTCCATTTTAGCCCCTAGGGCTGTTCTTTCCCGCTTGGAACTGACTGTGGCAGATCCCTGCCAAAGTGGAATTGGAAGAGACCTTGAATTTCAGCCACCACTGACCAAATCGCATGGACTTCCTTTCCTTTCAATCCCTCTATTTGTATCTTAACCATCCCTCCTTTTGTCTTTTAAACTTTTCAAAGATTTTGTTGTTATTGTTTTTCTGCCTTTTTTGTTTGTTGTTTTAATGTTTAGGAGTAGTATGTATATCATTTATCTTGAAACTCTGTACTTCAAGAAAAATTTAAGGTAGTTTTTACTATTGCAAAGTATAAAGAAATAGAGGAGAGTATAAAATAATACTTTGAGTGCTTGTCTGACTTCTTTCTACCAGTTTTTAAGAGTTATCTCTCATTTCTCCCAGTTACATCTACCACCATCTTGGTCTTGAAGGATTAAGAAGACAGATTTCATTGTTTCTCAGTGTAGGGATGACCAATAGAAAACTTACTGTCCAAATAAAAATAAAAATATCACTGGTCATGAATTACCCAGATTTTTCTATTTTTTTTTTCTTAAAAGATGCCATTTTGTTTTATTTTGTAATCCAGAAAGGAAAGATAAAGAGCTAACTATTTTAAAATTTGGTGTGAAAATCTTGCACCAATAACTTTGGACTCCAACTAAACTATTTGAGGTTAAAGTAAAAGATGTGAGGCCGGGTTCCATGGCTCAGCCTGTAATTCCAGCACTTTGGGAGGCTGAGGTAAGTGGATTGACTGAGCCCCCAGGTTCAAGACCCACCTGGGCAACTTGGCGAGACCTTATATCTACAATAAATAAATAAAATAAAGTAAAAGATGTGATTTCTTACAGAGACCCTTGAGACAGTGCTTAACAGCCAGGTATCCTCATATTGGTGACTGGGCCTTATCTTGCTCCCCACCATGAACATTAATTTAATGAATGAGACATAACAGAAGCATTAAATATATGACAATTATTAGCTGTTATGCAAAATGTATTCCAAATTGCAAACTCAATAATATGATACCACTTAACAAAATTCATACTCATTTTTTTAACTCATAGACTTATTAAAGGACAAAAAAAATGAGCCATTAAAATGGTTGGAGACATTTTCTTAAAGTATTTCACACTTCTATACTAATCTGAGAATTGTATCACCAGTTGCTTTTTTTTCCCCTAGAACAAGGGAATTTTTCTGAAGCTTTTTGCTATTCTAAGTATTTACAAATCCTGCCAGCTTTCTCAATAAAATGTATTCAATAGCTTAATCTATATCTGAAAGCTGCTTACTTTTTAAGTAGGGTTTGGCAATCCAAGAAAATAAACATAGAATGTTCTCCTCTATTAGATCAAGTAGAGGGGAGATGCAGAAATTTTCTTTTCTAGTACCAGAACTTTATTTAGGAATGAAAAACAATTTAGCAATATTGGAGTTGGTCAAATTCATTTGGGATGCTGACAATGCAAATTTGAAAAGAAGTAAATTAGTAGCTTTTATTCTTAGATAATTTACTGTTTTTTAGAAAAATATACTCTTGCAAGTGATTACCATTAACTGTGAAAGTACCCATTAATGAGCCCCATATTATATCATAGTTCTTATCTCAATTTTTGCATATTCTGAAAATTCTTTGAAGTTTAGCTAATTCTTTTTCTTGAGGGAGAATACACAAATACACAAGGCCAATTTGTGCATATTGGAGGAACACATTTGTGAATTGATGACTGAGATAATTACCCTAATTTATTTCTTTGGATATTCTAGACTTTAGGTTCTCGAAAGTATAATATAATTTTTCTTAGAGACAAAAAGAACAAAACAAAATACTGTATCATTAAAGAATGGCTAAGACTTGCCAGGCAGAATATGAGCAAATGTCTCATGACTGTTCAGTGAGTTTACTGTTTCTTAGATGGACATATTGTCTGTTTCACACAAACACTCCCACCCAGCCACCCAAATGACTATTGATAGAACATAGGCTTTAATAATATAATTTGTTTCCAAGCAGCAAATAACTTCCCTTGGGCCTTCAAAGTCATATTTATAATCCTTTTTTATTTGTAATGCTTTGCATCTCAAATGTTATGAGATTTTATCTAATTTATTCCATTCAGGAATTTTGTGTGCCATAATGCAATTTTTTTTAATTAAAAATATTTCTTTAAATAGAAACTAGAGTATTATAAACAAAATAAAACATTTGGATCACATTTTTTATCAGAGCTTTAGTCATGCAACTATTTTATTACATTCTAAAAGGAGCTTACTACATAAAAATTTGACAATTCATGTTTGAAAATATTAAGCAAATTTCTACCTTTATTTTTCTGTCTTTCCATTTCATTCTCCTCATTTATATGTGACTTCCTTGCTATTTTTCATACAAGTTATCTATCCATTTATAAAAGTGGGTAAACACCTTTAAATGTGGTGTCACATTAAGCAGTACATGTTTTACTCCCCAGTAAACTACATAAAATGGAGCACAAAATGGATTCACTATACTCTATAATGATCAAATAAAAATCTCTGTATTAGTTAAAACCAAAAACTTATTCCAAACCAAATTACAGAGTTCTTTATATTTAGCCTGTGGTTTGAATTCCTTTAGGTTTTCTTTTTCTTTTCTTTCTTTCTTTTTTTTTTGAGTCGAGGTCTCACTTTGTCACCCAAGATGGGTGCAGTGGCATGATCATGGCTCACAGCAGCCTCCAACTCCTGGGCTCAGGCAATCCTCTCACCTCAATGTCCTGAGTAACTGGGACTAAGGGTATGTGCCACCACACCTGGATAATTATTACTATTATTATTTTTTTTTTGTAGGCATGAGGTTTCACTATGTTGCCCAGGTTGGTCTCGAACTCCTGGGCTCAAGCAATCTGCCTGCCTTGGCCTTCCAAAGTGTTGGGATTATAGGCATGAGCCATCACACCTGGCTCCTTTAGATATTTTATTTTCCCCCTAGAAGAGTTTTTTGAGGAAAGACAACTAGTTATAATGTACTTCTAACTCTAGTCTTTTTGTGTAAACTAAATTATATAGACAAGTGGTATATGGTTTTTTGTATTTGTATATATATTTACAACTCAGACAACTCAGACTTTCTGAGCAAAAAGACATATTCAATTTATCCCAGGGTTCCTGATGTAGATTATTTTCCAATCTCATCATCAAACATATTTAAATGAAATAAATTATGGTTTTGTTTTGTTTTTCCTACATTGAGTCTATCTTGGGAATTGTTAATGATGCTTATTGCTGGTTTCAGTAGATGTATTCTTTACATCTCCTGGGACAATTTCATTTTTACATTTTCATTCAATTGTGTCAGAGTTTTATGTGCTTTGAGAACAAGATTTCATTGTGGAATGTTTCATTATGGGGTCATTTATAGCACTTTGATTATATTTTCTTATCCAGGCATAAAAGAGTTGTTGGAAATAAACATACAAATAAGTGTTGATGTTTTAGATTATGTTTAAAATGAGAATATTGGCATCACTTGTATTTTCATTTTTGGTAATTTATGGTTAGCAAACTTGTCTGTTAAAACACTTCATTTTGATTTTAAACATGTGTATTTAAGACATAACTTTCTTGACTGATAAATAATGAGCCATTGGTTATAGTTAATAATGTCTATGCATTAGGATGTCACAGCAGACCAGAAAAGATTGTACATACTGTCACATCCAGGATGATAGATTTTATAAAACTGTTGCATAAAGATGAGCCCTTTTGTGCTACTTTGCAAGGTTGCTATAGTTACAGAGTGTTGCTTTATGGGAATTTCAGATTTCTTAATAATATTAGATACTGAACCCAAAGTCTCATTTTATATTGTTCTTAAATCTCTTCTTTGAAAATAACCTCCTTTGTAAGAGATTCTGAATTATTTTTTACAATCTTTCTTTTTCTTTCTTCCACAAGTAAGTTATTTTGAATACAGCAGAGAACAAAAACTTTGAGCATATGTTTTTCTTCTAGGCACTGACCACAGGACAGAATTTTCATTCCTTCCCATCCCAGTTGCTGTTTTTCACTTTATAAAAAAAAAAACATAGTAGTATATATTTTTAAAAGCATTATATTCTCAGCTGGTTAACTCCATGTAACAATATTATTGAAACCAGTGGGTTTCTGTTATTGCAACTTAGTTTAAAGCAGGATTGTATGTACCTGTGAACAATGAGTTTCAAACTGTCATAGAGTTTCAGATTTCCATGAGATAGTACTTCATTTTCATTGGAAGATAATGTGGCCTGGAAAACGTACCCTAAATTCACCTCCTTCAAAGCTACCATACTGACTGTTGAGGCCTCAAGGCATGAATACATATTCTTCCATTAATATGCCTAGTTTAGCTTCCACTCTTCATATAGTTCTTCAAAACTAAATAACGACTTAGTTTTTCGTAAAAGTTTATGTTAAAGTTGCTTTGCTCACAATATGACCATTTTGAATAACAAATAGATTATTTGAAAGCTTATTTCTCAAGTTCATTTTACATCTTCATTTGGGTACTGTTAAATATGTGTTTGCATGTGAAATTTTCGATTACTAAAAACCATTATTGACTTAAATAGAATATAATTAATATACCTTTGATTAATACATTGTTGATAAAATAACACCATACAAAATGACCATTTAATGCTATGAAATGAATTATTTTCTTAGTGTTCTTCCTCTGAAAATGTTTAAGTTTTTTGACTTCTAAATTCTTGTCTGCTCCAGAAGCTAGTTTAAAAGTGAATTTCTTTCTTTATAAGTTTTTGAAGTAATGTATTTTTGTGCTTTATGTTTTCTTATTTTAACTTTCTGTTGAAGCATAATATGTATACAGAAAAATGAACCTATTATAAGTATATAGTTTTGTTTCGGTCCGATCTAGCAATCGACTGCTTCCCTCATGGTCAATCAAATGGGAGAGACAGAGAGCGGGGAAAAGTAAGAAGTTTTATTCTGATACCAAGGAATCAGGGAACAGATTTGTGTCCACCAAGAATCTGTTCATTCAAGCAGAGTTTCCATTCAGTATTCATAATAAAAATATACTTTTAAATCTCTTTCCCAACTATTGACTAATGATGACTACGTGTCTTATGATCATTACTCAGTTTCTTTCTTAATCAGTATTTAGACCCCAAGAAGTTCCTGTCACGAACTTGTGCTCAGATTTAATCAATCCTGTCATTTTTTCTTTTAAGTTAACAATTTTCCTTGAACAAATTAATGTAGGACTGTGTACCTTTCAGATGGTTACAGTTCCTTCTATACATAGCAGGAAGTTCTGCTTCACAAGGCTTAACATAAATTTAGCACAAAGCAAACAAGGAATCAGTTATTATCTAAGGGCTAAGGGAAGAGATACATTCTTAGGTTTTTAGAAAGTTTCCGCAGGGCTAGTTTCTTACCTAGGTGCAGCAGGGCCCCTTCAGGAATGTGCAGTTTTTTGCCTCCTGCTTATGGGGGGAGGAGGGACTCAGAGCAGATAACTGTGTTCTGCAACAGTTACTACATCCAAGAGGGAGAAGGAAGTCCAAGGGAAAGTATAAAAAATGTGTTAGTTACCCTGGAATCATCAGGTGACTGTGAGGTCCCCAAACTTGTTACCAGTGAACGGGTGTGGTCAGTGTCAGATTTTGTGTCTTGTTTAAAAAGAGTTTTTAAGCAAACATGAGCGTCGAAAAGTAAGGTAAGTAGGTAATTTCTTGAGTAAAGTAACAGTTTATATTCAAGAAAGAAAAGCTGTTGTTTTTTAAAGATAGTATGCGTCTCAAGGGAAGAGAAGTTAGTATGACAGTTGAGGCAAGTTGTTGAAACTGTTCTCAAGGGTCATTGATTTTATTTTTTATTTCTTTGACTATAGAGGGGAGAGTCTAGGGGTATGGATTTCTTGGAAATGGGTAGTCTCAGGGCTGGGTTTTTGTTATTTTTACCTCTCATTGGGCCCGCAGGCAGGGGAGTTATTGATTTGATGGGGTCATCCTGGGACTGTCATGGGGACCTGGTGGTTGCAGATTTTGTAAAACCACAATGCTAATTGTATTATAATGAGCGTATAATGAAGGCAAAGGTTATAACAAGTCAATTTGGTTACTTGTGGACATGCCTTGGGGATTCCTCAGCTGTACCTTATCTGCTGGTTAACTCCCAACCACAAACATCCTGAGAGAAGGGATGTGGGCCCCTGTAGAGGATAGTTGTTAATGGCCTTGTTTGTGTAAGCTGTTACAGGTGTTAGGTTTTAATAGCTCTAAAAATTTCCTAAGACTCTGAAATTCCCTAATCTATCCTGACTACTTTATCAGAATTTTCCCAAACTTATCATATTCATGTATTCAGAAAGATGCCAAACACTTCTAACACCCAGAAAAGCACCTTACTGGTGCTGTCCTTCTGGCTGTACACACTGCAACCCTAAAAGTAGCCATCATCCCATCTTCAAACTAAGTAAACTAGTTTGCCTGATTCTGTACTTTGTAAATATGAAATCATCACAGTATTTAAGCTTTTGTACCTGGATGCTTTCATTCAACATTATGTTTGTAAATTGTCATTGTCATTGCCATTGTGATATGGTATTCCATTGTTTAGCTAAATCACAATTTATTTATCCATTCATTGTTGATGGACATTTAGGTCGTGTCCAGTTTGAGGATATAATGAGCATCACTGCTATGAACATTCTAGTAAATATAATTTTCTTTTATGTATACATGTGGAATTTGGGGCCAAGAGTTATGCAGATATTCAGCTTTAGTATATACTGCCAATTTTTCAAGTGGTTCTACCAATTTACATTCTCACCAAAAGGCATGAGATTTCTGGTTTCTGCATATCCTTGCCAACACTTCAGAATTTAAGTTTTTTTCTTTGTAGTCATTCAGATGGATGTGTTATCACATTGAATGTTGGTTTTGATTTACACTTCCTTAAAGACTAATGCAGTTGAACACTGAGCACCTTATTATTTGTTAATTGGATAGATAAATATCTACCACAATACAACATTCAGGTTTGTGTTCATGTTTCTATTTTATCGACTGTACTTTTAAAAATTGATTTGTAGGAGTACTTTATGTGTTCTGAGTATTAGTTACAATGTTTTATATAAATATCTCCCACTCTTTGTTTATTCTTTTTATTCCCATAAGATTATCTTTTAATGATCAGAAACGCTTATATTAAAAAAATTCAATGCATTATTATTTCTTTTTTTTATAGTTAGTGCTTTTGCTTTGTTTATTAAATTGTTGCCTTTTCCAAGGCCAAAAAGATATTCTGTTCTTGATGTGTGTAGATGTGTGGGTTGTCACATATAGTTTCATGTGGATATTCAATTGACCTAACACTCTTATTGAAAAGACAGTTTATTCCCTTTATACTACAGTATTGACTTTACCATAAATCAGGTGACTATATATGTATGGGTCTATTTCTGGAATCTCCATTTTGTTTTATTGGTCAGTGTGTTGAATTATGTCAATATTACAGTTCTTTATTTTTTTATTTTTTTGAGACTGGGTCTCACTCTGCTGCCCAGGCTAGGGTCCAGTGGTGTGATCCTGGCTCACTACAGCCTCAACCTCTTGGATCCAAGTGATCTTCCTGTCTGAGCCTCCCTAGTAGCTGGGATTACAGGCATGTTCCACCATATTCGGCTAATTCTTTTTTATTTTATTTTATGTAGAGGTGAGGTCTCAGTGTGTTGCCTAGTCTGGTTTCGAATTCTTGGGCTCAAGAGATCCTCCCACCTCAGCCTCCTAATAAAGTGTTAGGACTACAGACATGAGCTACCACACCTGACCCAACATTACAGTTCTTAATTATTATAGTTATATAATAAGTATTGATGTCTGGTGGAGTAAACCCTCCAGATTTGTTCTTATTTACAATTTTATTGATATTTAGGCCATTCACATTTTCATTTGGGAGCTGGTTTAATGTCTACAAAATGTTTTGCTGGGATTTTGAATGGGATCCCATTCCCTCTATGCGTGATTTAGGAGAATTTACATATTTACATTATTAAGTTTCCCAATACAGGAGCATGGTATATAATTTATAACTTTTATGTTTTCTGTCAGAAATTATTTTAGTTTTCCGTATAGATATCCTGCAAATCTTTTGAAGATTTACTTCTAAGTATTTGATGTTTTTAATGCTATTTTAAATAGTATTTTTTTTTTTTGAGTCAGAATCTCACTCTGTCGCCCAGACTGGAGTGCAGTGGCATGCTCACAGCCTCTGCTGCCTCAACCTGCTGGGCTCAGGCGATCCTTCCACCTCAGGCTTCCAAATAACCGGAACTACAGATGCATACCACGCGCTCAGCTAATTTTTAAAAATTTATTATAGGGACAAGGTCTCGCCAAGTTGCCCGGGCTGGTCTTGAACCCCTGGGCTCAGGCAGTCCTCTCGCCTCAGCCTCCCCAAGTGCTGAGATTACAGGCTTGAGTCACCATGTCA
>NW_007259859.1:868483-891874 GCF_000164805.1 Carlito syrichta
GCCCAGACTGGAGTGCAGTGGCTGCTCCCGGCCACCGCAGCCTCAACTGCTGGGCTCCGGCGATCCATCCGCTCAGCATCCAAGTAGCTGTAACTACAGGCATGCGCTCCCACGCCCATCTAATTTTTTTGATTTATTGTAGAGATGAGGTCTCGCCAAGTTGCCCAGGCGGGTCTCGAACACGCGGGCTCAGGCAATCCACTCACCTCAGCCTCCCAAAGCACAGGATTACAGGCTGAGCCACCGAGCCTGGCTTAAATAGTATTTTTAAACTTAATTTTCGATTTGTTGTTAGTTTGTAGTGCTAAAGGGAAAAAAACGCATCTTCAAGATTAAACAGGTAAGGAAAACTATTCAAGGCTTTGGCAATAGAAGAGAGAAGCCAGAGAACTACAAGTTCAACTCTATTGAAATAATACATGTTGGGAGAGTCTTTAAGAGCTAGAGGAATAGAGAGAACATAGGCAATCTGAGTGAGGGTATTGCAGTTTTTCTTTTTGTTTTTTGAAAATATTTTTATCATGTTAAAGAAGCTTTCCTCTAAACAATTTATTTTTAATTTCCATGTTTCTACCACCTAAAACAATAGGAATCTCACTAGTAATTTACCAACCATAAAAAGGCATTTAAAAATATTCCCTTCATTTGCAGATCTTAATATAAGTTCTCTCAGAAAATTTGTTATTAATCATTTAGGATATGCTGATTATTATACAACAGTTACTATAAGCATCAACTCCACAGGTTGAGCACACAAAAGATTTATTTCTGGCCAGGCTCGGTGGCTTAGTCTGTAATCCCAGCATTTTGGGAGGCCAAGGCGAGTGGATCGCCTGAGCCCGCCGGTTCGAGACCAGCCCGGGCAACTTGGTGAGTCCTGATATCTACAAAAAAAAAAAAAAATTAGCCAGGCGTGATAGCGCACCTGTAGTTCCGGCTACTCGGAAGGGTGAGGTGGAAGGATCACCTGAGCCTAGCTGGTCGACGCTGGAGTGACTGCACTCCAGCCTGGACATCGGAGTGAGAATCCAACTCAAAAAAAAAAAAAGATTTATTTCTTATTTCTCAAAGATTGGCAGTAGTAGGAAACTGCGGTCAGGGTGAGGTGGGATTGGCAAAAACAAAACAAAACACACGCGAAGGGTGAAAAAAAAGACTTATTTCTCACTTTTGTGATAGTCCGGTGAATGTTGGAAGTATGAACTTGTGGTGGGGAAAAGGCACCGCTTTGACTTAATTCCATTAATATAACCTCAACATATTCTGGGGTTTCAGAATGCTCTGCTAGACATATGTATCTAGCAGGCAAGGGAAAAGAAAGTGAGGCAGTGGGGGAAGAAAGGGAGGCATTGTCACTTAGCTGCGTAATGCGCCATCCCAGGGATGATACACATCGCTTTCTCTCATATTCTAATATCAGAAGCTAGCCACATTGTCTCTACTATGTAGAAAAGTGTAGTTTAGCTGAGTGCCAGAAAGACAGAAGACAAATATTGGTGAGCATCAGCTATCTTTATCACTGTCCTCTAGCCTACATTCAGAGCATGGAGGACTTAAAATAAACCACCTACTTGTCTATTTAGTCTCAATTTCATCTCTCTGTTCCATGTGAAGACACCTATAACTTTTTCCTAAGCAAAACAAAACCAAAAATTGAAATCATGTGTTAGAGAAGAGAGCATACCACCCTAAATTCATTCAAATATTAATGCTTTAAAAGAACAACTAATCTTTCTGTAGAAACCATACTTTATTAAGGCTGGCGGTATTGACTCACACTATAGTCCCAGCTACTTGAGAAGCCAAGGTGGGAGGATCGTTTGAGAATAGGAGTTCAAGGCTGCAGTCAGCTAAGATCGTGCTGTTGTCCTGAAGCCAGGAATTTGGAATACTACTCAAGGTCACAGCAAGAATACTGTAGGCATATATGGGTTCTTCTTTAACTTCATACCAAGTGACTTTGGGCTCCATCTGTATGGTTAAAATCCAGTACCTATACAGGCTTTTATAGTTTGCTGTTTCTGTCTGGGTGACACTGGGGGAAAATTGCACCAAAGCCTGGTAACATGGTTTAAACTCTAGCTCTGCCATTTACCAGCTGTATTACCTGGGCTGTTGCATGAATTCTCTGAACCTTACTTTCTTCAACTAAGTGAAGAGTGACAGAGTGAGATGCTGCCCCAAAGAAAAAACAAAAACAAAACAAATCCATAAAACAAAAAGTATATTTTATTGTTATGAACTGTATTTGGTGCTTTCTAATGCTAAAGAATGCTTTTGCAGTTCTCCCTTTAAACTCATTTCAAAGAGACTGTGATTATTTTTTAACACTTGTCTTTCTCTTTATAGGAAAATAGATCAGTGATAGCTAGATAATAGATATATGTATATTTTTTAAATGTATGTAAGCAATATCTTGCATTTTTTCTTAAATCTCAGTAAGATAGAAAGGAGAGGACAGTATACCTGAGAGTCATTTTTCATGAGTGAAATATTTTTTAGCTTTTCTCAGAAAATATGTTCTTTTCGGATCCTAACTTTTACAAAAAAAAAAAAAAAATCACCTAAGGAATTGAAACAAGAAAAAGTATTACCGGTCCTCTTTGAGACTTGTAGATTAGCAATCAGTGTAGAGATGTTACTGGTTCAAAGGAATCTACTGATGTCAAGTTGAAAGCAAGATCAGGAAATGCCAGCATGTGGAGTAGAATGTTAAGACTGACATTTCAAGGAACTGGACAAGAGCACGTAGAGAAGAGATCACTGAAGTGTTCACTACATCTTGCTTGCAAATATTGCCGTGTTATAAATGTATGTAACTAGCTCTGTCTGCTGCTACAGCAAGTCATGCTTGCAAAGAAAATACATATTTATATGTTTTTACACATAGTACACTTTACATAAATCCTATGCATAGTGTCCTAAGAAACAAGTTTGGGAGGCAAATATATATCCTTGAATTGACAATTTCTACAATTGATTCTGTGTAGTAGTAACTTTGCTGGGCAATCCAAATTTTACATTATTTTAATATTACCCAGTAACACTCACAGGTGTTCTCCAGTGTCTGAATACTATAGTTTCATGTAAATACTTAAACAAAATGCAAAAAAGAAGATATGAATGTTGTGTACTACTTTGAATTGAAATCTGAAAACTATTAGAACTTCAGTTAACAAAAGCGATATTAATTTCAATGGCAAAACCAGAAGTAAACCTATAAAATATTATGTTCCAAGAGTACATGAGCTTATATTAAGCAACATATATAGTTCATTGCCCAACAAAAAGACCATTTTGGATTTACTCTTAATACTTCAACTAATGTCAGTGTAAAATAAATAATAAATTCTACCTGGAATATTTATCACAAAATAAAGGTCATGACTATCAGATAGAGCAATAAGTTTGTATGCTTTAAAATTTTAAGAATAATAGTTTTTAAACATTAAATAGCTGTGGTATTATTTTACAATTAAAAAAATAATTTTATGGACACTTATTTTGTGTTAGCATTCCCTTCTTTTAAAATTGTCTATTACCAAAATGTGATATCAGGTATGTATTTTTTTTATGTTATTAGAGTATAAAATATGTTCACAATATATTTTTAATAATTACAAATACTGTGTATTTATTTATTTTTTTACAGTAAACCTCTGAAACTTTTGTATGTATAAACCTATGATAGAAAAATGATTCATTGTTTATTAGTATGGTTACTCATTATTTAAAAATACAAAATATTATTTAAGAATACAGGTTTGAAGAATTTCCAAGAAGTACCATGAATTTCAATTTCTTGTTTCCAAATCCCCAAAAATGTTATTTGTCAGGAATCTGGAATACTACTCAAGGTGACAACAAGAATACTGTAGGTACATATGGGTTCTTCTTTAACTTCATACTAAGTGACTTTGGACTCCATCTCCACGGGTAAGATCCAGTGCCTATAAAGATGTTTTGATTTATTGTTTCCTTCTGGGTGACACGGGGAAAAAAATTACACCGAAGCCTGATAAACATGGTTTAAATTCTAGCTGTATCACCTGGGCTGTTACATAAGTTCTCTGAACCTTTCTTTCTTCAACTAAAATACTGGAAGCAGTACTTCAGGCAAAACATAATATGTGCAAAATACCTGAAAAATAGTAGGAACATCATAAATGAAGTTATATACTTTCAAATTTTAACCAGAGTGAAAGTTATAAAAGCAAACATAATGATTTTTTTTTTTTAGTTGGAGTCTCACCCCATTGCCCAGGCTGGAGTGCAGGGCCACACTCACAGCCACCCCAGCTGGGCTCTGGCGATTCTTCCTCCTCAGCCTTCCAAGTAGCCAGAACTACAGGCGAGAGCTACCATGCCCGGCTAATTTTTAAATTGCATTGTTTAAAGCTTGTTACCTGTAGCCCGGCTAATATATATATATATATATTTTTTGTAGAGACCAGGTCTCATCAAGTTGCCTGAGCTAGTCTCAAACCCTCGGGCTCAGGCAATTCACTCGCCTTGGCCTCCCAAAGTGCTGGGATTACAGGCTGAGCCTTCGAGCCCAATCATAACAATGATTTTAAATTTGCTACATCTATCTCTGATGTTAGGGAAAAAATACCACTAGATAGTTTACTTAAGGGAAATGAATAAATGAATATCTAAATATCAGGAAATTGATTTCAGTATAACCTAATTCAGAGGTTAGAGATTCATAAATTTTACTTTAAGTTTTTAAGTCATGTTTTATGGAAGTAGTATTTTGTTCGGAATACTATCGGCTTTTAATAGATGTTTCATTCAAAGGGGATACATTTTTCTAGAATTTGCTACAGCATTTGAATCATAATTTTGTATTGAAACACATTACTCTCCAATGTAAATTTCATTCATGTTTTAATTTAATATTATTTTATAGTCATTATTATCTGGCTTATCAATGAATGAACTTAAACCACTCCTAACTCAAATCTGGATCCAACACATGATTTCACTCTTCCATCCCTTTATGATCTTCTCCATACCTCACTTTCCATAATTTAGAGGTCTTGTTGGGTAGAAAACAAAACCCTTTCTTACAGAATTAGTAGCATCCTTTGTTACAGAATTAATAGTATTCCCCTAACTTCTTTCAGTCCCACTTTTATCAGCAGCATGAGTACAAAGACTCTTAACTGCTTAATTAATTATATTGCATAGTAAAAGTAAGAGTTGCCAACCAAAATAAAGTGCTAAATTTCAGAAAAGTTATAGCTGAATAGCATGCACCTTTCTAGAAACATGACTCTATGTGAGAGAAATGTACATATCTTGCAATAAAATGCTTTAGAGTCAAATACTGTCTGCTTTTTAAGAGTAAAGGGGGAATTGATTCTTAAAGAAATAGGAAGATGCAACTTCCTGAAAATGTTTAAGATGAGATTACATATCCATCAATCTGATATTTTAACGAATTGTGCTTTTAAGCAAAGAGGATGCTTAAACGGCAAATCTTTTAGAAGAAATCTTCTTTTTGCTTTTTCTCATAGAACTTTAGACATGTTTATCTAAATCAAGTTTTAAACTTGATTTAATGAATACATATGATTTAGTTGATAACAGGCTGTTACTTAATCTATAATTAGCCCTCAAATCTGGCCTACCCTTCTTGATTTGTTTCTTGCACTATTAGACACCTTGCTCTAATCTTCTTGTAGTCATAATTGTTCCCCAGGGCATGTTACTGCATTGTTTAAAGCTTGTTACCTGTAGCAGCTAACCTTTGACTGGGTCAAGTTGGTACAGCCACTACTGATACTTGTGATTTATTCTCTTGCTTCACTGATCTACAGCATTATTTTCAGTATGTTTCTAAAGACTTAGGTTCCAAAATTGGTGGTCACTGTCAAACTCCATTTCTTTATGCCTAGGAAGAAAAGCCTGTTATCCAGAAAACAAATTAAAACAGAGAATGCCTCATTCTGTTGTTAACCTCAGGCACATAGTTAGACATTTAGAGCCAAACTTTCTAATTTAGAATATGAAGAACCTCAGACATCATAATGATTAAATGAGAGCATTCCTTTAAAAACTACTCACTAAATCATATGACAAATATTAGTCAGTGTCCCGGGCATTGCTCTTTGGGAGACACTAATAGAATTTATGTTCAAATGCTTATAAATTGTGAAGGTTTACATGTAATATGTTATTGCTACTATGACCAGTCTGCAAAATTCCTTTAATCAGAGAATAAATATGGGGAGATAACCTGATACTGGGTGAATGGAGATATATTTCTCAGGAGCCAACCTATAAAGTTTTGAATACTTGCATAGAGCATTATGATTCTGATCTTGCATCTCTTGATGACTGCTTCAAAGTGGGGGGGGAGCACCATTCTTTTGTATTTTTTTTTGGATGTATTATAACTCCTAAGCAAATGTTTCTGCTATTCCCATATCTGATTGCAGAAATGTAGCAGAGAGAGCCATTTGTCTGTGTCATATTTCTCCACATCCCTGGAATTCATTTCTATTGCTATTACAGAGTACTGGGACAGGAGGCATATTTAATTAAATGTTGAAAAATGTATTTTTATTTTTTCCATAGCCCAATTTGAGTGGACTGCTAAATGGCAGGACTTGGAACATGCCAGAGATCAGTACCAACAACAAGAATGCCTCAGTACCTCTTTCTAATGCTACTCTTTGTACCATTAGGACCTTAACACAATCTGACATGATTCTTTTTTTATAGCAAGTACTTGGATTCAGAAATGCCTTTAGGCACATTCAGGCACTTGAGAATAGCAAGAAAAACAAAAGTGGAAAGAGAGAATTCTAATTATATATCCATCTTTTCACAGAATAGACCACAGGCAAAACTGAGAGAGAGTTTCCTAACAAATAGGTCCCACCTTCCCACCTGCAACTTCTATCCTACCCTACTCTTTTCATTTATCCTTAACATGCTACCTGTTGCACAGCTATGTCTGATCTCAGATTAATAAATTAAGGGATTTGACTTTTTAAGAAAAGAAATTAAAACATTATGGAAGAAAAATAAGAAATTTTATTTGGCAGAAAAATTTGTTTAGAACTTCTGAAACTATACTGTCTAGTGTCCAACCTTATACACTAACTTGGAGAAAAAAATGACTAGTAATAACTGTAAATAAACTAGGTAACTATCCTAAATTGCTTATTAACAGATACTTCCATATTTTTAAGGCAATGCTTACACTAGACAGGATTCTCCAGAGAAGCCAACATATATGTGTGTATGTGTGTGTGTGTGTCCTGATGTATGTATATCTATCTATCTATCTATCTATCTATCTATCTATCTATCTATCTATCTATCTAATCTATCGATCTATCTAGAGAGAAAGAGAATTAGAGGGAGATATATTGATTGATTTATTTTAATAGTCATGGACTGATGAGTCAAAATTCTTTGGGCAAACGTCAAGCTAGAGATTCAGTTGAGTTGATGTTTTACATTCAGGTCTTGCAGGAGGCACCCTTATGGAAACTGGAACCGGCAACAAATTCCTGATCAAAACCCCAAGTGCCCATACCATAAAAGATAAGATAGACAAGTGGGACTGCATCGACAAGCTTCTGCAAAGCAAAAGAACCCATCAAGAGAGCAGGGAGACAGCCCACAGAATGGAAAAAAAAAATTTGTCAACTGTACATCTGACAAAGACCTAACATCTAGGATCTATAAGGAACTCAAATGTGTGGAAAGGAAAAAAACAAACAGCCCCATTAAAAAGTGGGCATAAGACATGAATAGGCATTTCACAAAAGAAGATATACGGGCAGCCAACAGACACATGAAAAAGTACTCAGCCTTATTCATCATCAGAGAAATACAAATCAAAACTACGTTGAGGTACCACCTGACCCCAGTAAGAATGGCCATCATTAATAAAACAAACAACAAGAGATGCTGATGAGGATGAGGAAAAAAAGGAACGCTTCTACATTGCTGGTGGGAATGCAAACTAGTGCAACCTCTTTAGAAAACAGTGTGGCGATTTCTGAAAGAACTAGACATTGACCTTCCATATGATCCAGCAATCCCCTTATTGGGAATATATCCGGAGGTACTCAAGTCATTCTACCAAAAAGATACATGCAACACGCATGTTTGTTGCAGCTCTATTCACAATAGCAAAGACATGGAACCAACCATGCTGCCCATCGAAGCTGGACTGGATTTTTAAAAAATGTGGTACATATCCACAATGGAATATTATGCAGCCATAAAGAGGGACAAACATATGGACTTTGCAGCAACTTGGAAGGATTTAGAGCCTATCATACTCAGTAATCTATCACAGAAAAAACAACAGAGAACCATATGCTCTCACTGTTAAGCGGACCTTGAACAATTATCATAATACTATAAGAAAGGGATTGGCAGTAGTGGGAAACTGTCGGGGAGTGGGGGATTGGCAGTTGAGGGAAACTGCCAGGGAAAGGAAGGGCACACTTCATCAACAGGGGTACCTACATAATGAACATTTGTATACCTAACCCTGAATGGTACCCCGCATCTTTAAAATAAAATAAATAATAAAGAGTTGATGTTGCAGTCTTGAGTTGGAAGACTGGAAACTCAGACAGATTTCTATGTTACACTCCAATTTCTTCTTTGAGAAACCTGTCTTTGATCTTAGACCTTCAACAGATTGAATGAGGCCCGCCCACATTATGGAGTGTAATCTGCTTTACTTAAAGTTAACTGACTGTAAAATGTATATACCTTTACAGAAACTAGTATTTGACCAAGCAACTGGTCACCATAGTCTAGCCAACTTGACAAATAAAATACCCATTGCCATGCTCTAAAAAACAAAAACAAAAATTTTCACCCTCGCCTTTATTGAAAATGTTGTAGTCATAGCATTGTGAAAATATTTCTTTGTACATGAGAATCTTTAGGGAGGTAAAAACCTACATGATGAATTTTTAGACACTCAGCAGAAGTTATTCTGAAAAGAGTTTTCTTTTTAAAGTTTGAGCTTTTTCCCCCAAGACTCTAGGGAACAATTTCGTCAGCCATACTATTTATTGGATTCTGTGTTTGGCATCAGGGAAACATGTACAAATGAATGTACAGCTTCTTCTTCATCATCCTTAATTAAGTCCTTATAGCTCTGTCACTTTGAAGAAATGGTAGTCTCTCTGATCTCTACGATTCTGGAATAACAGTGTTTTTAAAAAGCCAGTACAGCAAGCCCATATGAGTTTCTTTTGAGGGAAAAACAAAAACAAAATAGAAACTGGAGGCCACTTCAGAGCTGTAGCATGTAGGGGGAGAAGGAGGGGCTTCTAGTGTCAAGCTTAGTCATTGATCAAAGGAACTGCCTGACAAAATACCAAACCCACTAAACCTTCCAAAACTTCTAAAGCTACTTCACAGGACCCTCTATTCACAGGATAAATTCAAAATGGCACGCAGCCCCAGGTGGTTCCCCAGGGGGTCTTGAAACTAACAAAAACTTTGAAGCAACTAGAAGTGGGCTCTGGTAAGGTAGAACTTCGCAGGCATTAGGGTTTTTTTTTTTTTTTTTTCTACTTTTAATTCTTATTTTCAATAACCCTGTTTTCAGGCACTTATTGAGCTATTTTGCTCAGATTTATTTAAAAGCAATAAGCAGTTCCTTTTCATTGCCCCTTGCCTCCTACCTTAAAAAACAATCCAGAGGAGCCAGCAGGCAAACCTGGAAAACAATTTACAGCCCTTTTGGAATCTAACATTAGAGATGGAGGAGTGGCAGCTGGTTGGATGTGAATTCTTGGAAGTAAAATATGTTGATCACCATCAGTTAACATTTATGGAATGCCTATATGGCTCCATCTCAGGAGAATTGATGCCAAGAAAAATAATTTTCCGATGTTTTTGTTTTTGTACTCTTTCCACAGAGCATGGCTTTGCAAAGTTCCTCTGGCTGTGGCTAACCCTGCAGCAAGTTACACTTGTGGCTTTACAAGTATAACTTTGTAGTAAACAGCTTACCATATATGTTTACTAATTCTACATGCTTATTATTCAAATGCTGTCAATACAGTCGGGTCAAGAAACTATAAAATTGTCCTCAGTAAAATTTTCAAGAAACTTAGAGTAAGCAGGAGACAAAATATGAATTCAGATAACAACAAAAAACCAGTGAATTATATAATTGGTTGCTCACCTGTCAAAGACTGAAAGCATATAGTGTTCAAAGAGGGAGTCACTGAAGTGCAATGGTCCGGAAAAGGAAAAGATGTGGTTAAAGTTAATCTGGGTATGCAAAGCTCAGTATTTGAACAGGTGGAGAAAAAAGCTAAGCTTTCATGGTAGAATTTTCTAGTTCCAGCAGCTATTGTCTTTACACACCTTTCTACCTTAGAATTAACTCGCCTGTGAAACACTGAGGCTAAAACAGAACCTAGAACAGAAATATCTTGAAATGTCCACATTTTAACTTTGGTCTAAATTTTTAAGACTAATTAATAGAGAAAAATAAACTGCAAGTGCGCTCTCTCTCTCTCCCTTCCTCTCCCCCTCTCCCTCACCTTGCTGTGTGTGTGTGTGTGTTTGTGTGTGTGTTTGTGTGTGTGTGTTTATGTGTGTGTTGGATATGGGAAGAAAATGGGAAGTAACTGTCAAAAGTACTTGAAGATTTTAATATAAACTGGCATATTTTCTTTGGCCAGTAAAATAACCACATTTCTTGGTTTTAAATTGGTCTCACATGTATACCTCCTGAATCATTCATGACACCAATATCTGGGAGTAAATGGGAATAATTATCTCCTTATAAAAACATAAAAAAGCAATGTGTGTCTCTTCTACCATGTTACTTCCTGAAAATAAATAGCAGAACAGTAGGCAAATGTAGAGATTGCCAGTAATTTTTAAATGTTTATCATTGCTGTGATAAACTGGCACATTTTATCTCATTTGAATTCTAGATTCTTACTATAATAAGACGTAAAAAGACTTTGAAAGAAATGGAGAACTTGTGAACAAATACTAATATTATGCATTGTAATATACATATAATCCAAAGAGAACTGAAAAGGTGAGGCCCTAGGATTTACTCACTTTTGTTTACCTGTTGTTTAGTACAGTGATTAATATATTGCAAATATTCAAAAAACATTGGTTTGGTTAGATTTAATTGCATTTTAGTTGTTAAACATTGTGTTTTAAAATACTTAGCACAGTTTGACAACTGAAGCATCAGGTCACAGTTTTTTTTGTTTTTTTGTTTTTTTTGATGATTGCCTGTGTGGAATTTTTCATTATGATAACAGTGTCACATTGGAAATGTTCTAAGGAACCAAACAAAATCCAGAACCATATTTTCAGTAGGTAGAAAAACCTTGTTTTCAGTTTCTTTCCTGTTAGGATGTATTTTATATTCCTCAAGAGGAAGATGTACTTCTGTGTTTCAACAGATTTAATTTGGGGATCTTTATTTGGGATCATGGCTGCCTATCTAATAGTTATGATCCAAGAGGGACTGGAAAAGGGCAGTTAGCCTTACTAGTTAGGCTATCCTGCATACAACATGACAGAGTACCTCACAGGAGTCAGGCTTATGTCAGACAGTCTAATAAACAACAGAATTACAGGGTCTCTTCCACGTTCAAGGATGTCTGCTTAGACCTTGAATCCTCTGGCACTTGATTGGACTGAATCTAGTTGCATTAACTATTACTATATTTGGTAGGGTGGGGAGACTGTACTGCCTTTTCAAGTTTGGACTGACAGTGAAATGGGCCGTAAGCCTAAGATGAGATCAGAATTGATTGAGGTAGAAAAATTAACTGGTGTGTTATTGCTTCTGTCACCTATTAGCTTAGTTTGACCATCTGCTAATGCAGAATCATAATTCCTGGGGCTTTTGTGCCTGAATATCAAGCTGTTGGTTCAATTGGTCCCTGCTTACCTCTAACAAAATCCCATGGGGAGAGTGAAATTGGGAAAAGAAATAAAATCTCAATTGAGGAGCTTGCTTTTAAGGCCTAATGTAATTGCCAGGCATGAGGTAGAAATCTTATCTTGTTTCCCAAGAGCAAAATTACAAACCATAAAAAGAAAAACATTGGAGAAAAGATCCTGGATTTTTAGCATAGAGGTTTGATTATGTGGTGATAAGAATAATAATTGTTAGCATTTATTGAGGAACTATCATATGCTATGTTAAACACGTGTCATCTTTACAGGATTATCTCATTATTGTAAGAGAATGTATTAGTAGAACATTACTATCTCCATATTTGGTATACTATGGTTTGAGGACAACATAGTTTTCGTTTGTTTTTGTTTTTATTTAAAGTATATAGCATGATGTTTTGCTATACGTAGTGAAGTGGTTACCATGGTCAACTGCTTGGTTTTATTTAATTCAAATTTTAATATACTGTTGTTAAAAAAATAAACCCTACTTAAGAAATTAAGTTGTAAATATTTTCTCTTAAAACAACAAAAGAAACTATGAAAGTTCGTCTTGGGGAAGAGCTAGATGTTACTAAAGGATTTTCTAGTTTAAAAAAAAGCTACTGGAAGCACAGTGCTTCAGTTTAAATCTCCAAATACACACATTTGATAATTTTCTTATAGATATGTGTATTTCTGAGATGCTTTTGGCCAGACATCTTTTCCTTAGTGCATACAAATTTCCAAATTCTTAGCATAGTAAGTAAAACAATTAAAACTTTCAGGCTCCTTACTGAACTGAAAATCAACATGGTAGGAAGGTGTTATTAATAGTAGGTTTAGGAGGACCCCATAGGAAGTAGAATGAGATTCAACTTTTTTCCATTAATTATGTTAAGGATTATTTTTCCTTGACTAAGAATCATTCTGTTGGATGTAAGAGGAAGACCACCTTTTGATAAAAAATAAAATAAAAAGAAATAAAAATACTTTATTACTTTAGTGCTAACATTTCATTTGAAAAGTATAACACATTTTATCAAAAATTATTCTCAAAGTGAGATTCCAAGATGATTTCAAAGCTAATGTAGAAGAAAAGCACCCTAAATTCTCCCCTTTCCCCATGGGTAACCAGTGGTCCCCTTGGTGCCTCTGTCTTCTCATCTATAAAACACAGATGGAAAAATACCTATTTTAAAACAATGTGACTGTGAGTTAAATGTAAAATGTATAAAGTTCCTTTACATAGGATTGATATTATATGTGTATATGTTCATATTCAGTTTAAACTATCTGCGGTAGTGTCAAAGGGAAAAAATAACTAGAAATCTATTTCTTGCCAAAAATATTGGATAAACAAAACAAATTAAGATGGCATCTGAACTAAGGCAAGAGTCATTCTGTGCAAAACACTTCATGTCCCAATACCAACAGGCTTTGTTTATGACTTTGGTTTTATTTATTTTTAACTAACTTAACATATACTTTTTAAGCATGTGTGTGCCAGAACATATGTTTGGTTCTAGGAAACCATATGAGGCAAGTCATCAGTCCTTGGAAAGCATTATTAGAAACTGAATTAAGGTTACAAACCAATGGGGTGGCCTGGAGTCAAGGCTGAGTACCATAATTAATAGCAATTTATTTCATTCAGTGGATTCTGAGCCACTCCTTTTCTGGAGGCACTTACCAGGTCAACACTGTTTTTTACAGAGCATCATAAATCTCCAGTGACCAGCTCTTGGCTATAAATACCGAAAAACTATTTGTGAGGTTTCTTCAAGGTACAATATGGAATTTCTGAAATAATTAACAATGATCTAACAGCTCCAGATTGAGTGTTTTGAAAAATTACTCAATCTTTTGAAGTTTATTAAGCAATTTGCATATAATGCCAAAAATATTCCAGTGTATAGACATTGCTGAGAATTTCTACAAGCACTCTGAAAGTGTAGCTTATGGGAATTCAGAGCATAAACTACCCCACCTAAATGAAAAAGAACTCAGAGCCTATGTACTCTGCTGCTGCAAAATTGCCTAGAATTAACCAGACCTGAAATGAGTTCAGTTATAATCCACTTGGATGGTTTACCTTTTTAATTCATCCATAGAAATACTACTATTAGATTAATTTATTTTATAATTATGAAATTACTTATATATAACTATGTAATAAATAAGCAATTACCCCAAAGCACATGGATTCTGTTCTGTAGCAGAGATTTTGTACAAGACTTGTTTGTTTTGATACTAAAGGGGTATTGCTTTTATTTATTTATTTATTTATTATTTTTTGAGTTGGAGTCTCACTCTGTTGCCCAGGCTGGAGTGCAGTGGCACACTCACGCCCACCGCAGCGTCAACCTGCTGGGCTCCAGCATCCTTTTACCTCAGTCTTCCAAGTAGCCGGAACTACAGGTGCGCACTACCACACCTGGGTAATTTTTTATTTATTGTAGAGACGAGGTCTGGTCAATTTGCCCGGGCTTGTCTGGAACCCGCGGGCTTGGGCAACCACTCACCTCAGCTTCCCAAAGTGCTGGGATTACACGCTGAGCCACCCAGCCTGGCCTTCTTTTATTTAACAACCAGTTATATAGTGTTATTATGTGCCAGGCGCCATCCATAGTACTTTACAAATATTACCTTATCTGATCTTTATAACAACCCAAGGAGTTAGATATTAATATTACTATTATCTTCATTATACAGATAAAGAAACTTAAGCAAAGATAGGTTAATTTATTGAAGGCTCCATAGCTAGTGAATGATAGAGCTATAATTCTAAACCAAGTGATCTGGTTCCAGAGGTTTTTTGTTTGTTTGTTTTATTTTATTATGTATGTATTTATTTTTTAATTTTTATTATAAAGATGTGGGGTACAATTCAGGGTTAGGTATACAAACATTGATCATGCAGGTACCCTTGTTGATGAGGTATGCCCCTCCCTTCCCTAGCAGTTTCCCTCAACTGCCAATCCCACCTCCCCTCCACCACCGGGAGTTTCCCATTACTGCCAGTCACTTTCTTATAGCATTATAATTGTTCAAGGTCATCTTATGAGTGAGAACATATGGAACTCTGTTCTTTGTTTCTGTGATAAATCACTGAGTATGATCAACTCCAAATTCATTCAGGTTGCTGCAAAGTCCATATATTTGTCCTTCTTTATGGCTGCATAATATTCCACTGTGGGCCGGGCTCAGTGGCTCAGCCTGTAATCCCAGCACTCTGGGAGGCCGAGGTGAGTGGACTGCCTGAGCCTGAGATTCGAGACCTGCCTGGGCAACTTGGCGAGACCTCATCTCTACAATAAATCAAAAATTAGCCGGGCGTGGTAGCGCACGCCTGTAGTTCCAGCTACTTGGAAGGCTGAGGCTGAAGGATCACTGGAGCCCATCAGGGTGAGGCTGCGGTGGCCGGGAGCGGCCACTGCACTCCAGTCTGGGTGACAGAGTGAGACTCCAGCTCAAAAGAAAAAAATTTCCACCGTGTGTATGTACCATATTTTTTTATCTAGTCCAGCTTCGATTTGCAACATGCTTGGTTCCATGTTTTTGCTATTGTGAATAGAGCTGCAACAAACATATATGTGCAGGTATCTTCTTTGTAGAATAATTTGAGTTCCTCTGGGTATATTCCCAATAGGGGAATTGCTGGATCATATGGAAGGTCAATTTCTAGTTCTTTCAGAAATCGCTACACTGTTTTCCAGAGAGGTTGTACAAGTTTGCATTCCCACTAGCAGTGTAGAAGCATTCCTTTTTCTCCACATCCTTGTCAACATCTATTGTTTGTATTATTAATGATGGCTATTCTTACAGGGGATGGGTGGTATCTCAATGTGCTTCTGATTTGCATTTCTCTGATGATGAGTGAGGCTGAGCACTTTTTCATGTGTTTGTTGGCTGCCCATATATCTTCTTTTGAGAAGTGTCTATTCATGTCTTTTGCCCACTTTTTAAAGGGGCTGTTTGTTTTTTTCCCTTCGGTGCATTTGAGTTCCTTGTAGATCCTAGATGTTAGACCTTTGACCAAATAGGCTCCAGAGTTCTTGACCCTAGCTTTTATACATCAAATTGGGGGAGTGGGAGATTTTCAAGAGTATCAACAATGGTAGTATTTTTCTTTTCTTTCTTCTTCTTCTTCTTTTTCTTTTCTGGACCACTGGCCTAGAGGAAAGACTGGACTACTTAGTATGACATGTGTTACTCTTACCCTCTGCCTTGACCCTTTGCCCAAATCATACTCTGCTGTTCTCTGAGCTTTATGGTATCCACAAGGTATGCCTTAGGCCCCAGGTACCCAACTTCACTACTCCATTCCCTACTCCTAACCCCCATCAGCTGTCTCTTCAATGGCTCCACACTTTTCAACCCTCAGCTCAGGGATTTCTAACTTCACTCCCACCAGCCTGATGGATGGATCTTTGTGTATGTTTGTTTGATATAGTATGTGTTATACTATATCCACCCACCATTATTACACATTTTGGTACCTCTTTTAGTCTCAGGTCTGTTTCTCTCACTAAATATTCGGTTCCTTGAAGATAGTGGCTATGAAAAATCTCACATTGTAAAGAAGAATTGTGAAAAATATTATATAAAATGGTAAGTCGACTATGTCACATGCATACACATGCATACAGGGGAAAAAGAATGGAGGGAAGTATGTGAAAGAGTTAATGGTAGTAGCTGGGCTCGGTGGCTCAGCCTGTAATCCCACGCCTTTGGGAGACTGAGGTGAGTGAATTGCCTGAGCCCGCGGGTTCGAGACCCACCTGGGCAGCAAGACCTCATCTCTACAGTAAATCAGAAAAATCAGCTGGGCGTGGTGGTGCATGCCTGTAATTCCGGCTACTTGGAAGGCTGAAGTGGAAGGATCACCGGAGCCCAGCAGGTCGAGGCTGCGGTGGCCGGGAGCGGCCACTGCACTCCAGTCTGGGCGACAGAGTGAGACTCCAACTCAAAAAAATAAATAAATAAATAAATAAATAAGAGTTAATGGTAGTTGTCCCTGAGAAGTGAGGTTTGTTAGGAGAAATTCTTTTCTTATGCTTTCTCTAAATTTTTAAAATTCTCTACAATGAAAATGAAATATTTTTATAAAATGTATATATATACATATGTGTGTGTGTGTGTGTGTGTGTGTGCATGTCCTAGGTCTGTTAGAAATGAAAGTAGAGTTCTTAACTGAACAAAAAAATTATATACCAAAAGCTTTTTTTTAATACTTGAAATCTTAGTGTGTGGAATGTAGTGAGTGTTTAATATATTTAGACCAACAGATAAATAAAGAAATTGAATGTGGCATCTAAACTTGAATATTCTTCTATGCCATTAGTCCTGAAAATTAAGAAGCTCCTGAAGTATTTAAGAACTCTGTACATATTGAAAGTTTATCCTTTCTCCCAACATCTCCAGCAAAAATAAAAAAAATAAATTTGAATAAATGTGAAATTAGAAACGTATTATAACAGTGATGTTCTTAAACATATCTAGATCTAACAACATGGCATGCACCTATATATTTCTCCTAAATTGAATTAATGATTTTCTCATTTATTCAGCATAGTTTACTATTCATGTTTATAAAATCCTGCTTGAAGAGAGAGCATTTTATACAGTTCTTAGCCTTGTATGCCTATTTGAGAGTCTGGATAAATTGAAAGTCATAGTAAAAATAATAAATCCTATTATATTCAGCTAATTAGAAGAAAGTATGGAGCTTTTTTTTGAGTTAGAGTCTCACTCTGTTGCCCAGATTGGAGTGCAATGGCATGCCCACGGCTACCGCAGCCTTAACATGCTAGGCTCAGGCAATCCTTCCGCCTTAGCATTCCAAGTAGCTGGAACTACAGGCATGTTCTAAAACACCCAGCCTGTTTTTTGATGTATTGTAGAGACGAGGTCTTACAAGTTGCCCAGGCTGGTCTGAAACCCCTTAGCTCAGGCAGTCCTCTTGCCTCGACCTCCCAAAGCGCTGGCATTACAGGTTTGAACCACCGTGCCTGGCCAGTATAGGGATTTTAAAAAAACTTTTTGCTTTGTGAAATGTCAAACATGCAAGGGTAGGGCATTTTAAGCAATATTGATTAATATATAAAAATAATATTCAGAGAACAGGAGAGCAACCCTGTTTGAAATTAAGCTGAGCATATATCCCCGAGATAAATTCAGTAGATTTCTATTTTATATTGTTCCACAGTAATTAGAAAATGCAAAGTCTAAATAGACTTTTCTGATTAATAGGGATTTATCCTATGCACTACTGATAAATATTTAATTTTGAAATAATAATAAATTTTCAATAAAATGTATGATTAACACTATATTTACAATGCACATATGTTCAACAAGCATTTTAAAATCTCACAGTGTCTCAAAAACCATCAATAATATATCAGTCAACCAAATAGATACCTTCCATGGCAGTATAGTAACTTCGGAGGATGTTGTACAGAGATCCAAGACATGTCTTCTCACAGAGAGCTTGGATATTAATGATAAATGAAATATGCCAAATAGGAATTGCATACAGTCCTGTGCAGGATGGAATGAGAGAAAAATGAAGAGGTAGTAAGGAGTTTCTCTTTGGTGGTCCAAGAAAAGGAAAAATGTTTCTAAGAATCTCAGCAAGATTTAGACCATTGAAGAGAGAAGAAGAAGAAGATGATAGGGCAAAAATGAGTTACATGCCCAAAAGTGTGATAATAGGAAATTGATTTCCAGAGACAGAGACAAGAAAAGCCTAAATTGGACATTTTATACAAAAGATTAATAGTACATTGTAAATGCAGAGATATAATTAGACTACACAGGAAGCCAGTGGGGATGTCTAAGTACAAAATACGACTGATTGCAGTGTGGTAGCTTGTGCCTGTAGTCGCAGCTTCTAGGGAAGCTGAAGAGGGAGGATCCCTAGAACCGAGGAGTTAGAGACTCCTTGGGCAACATAGCAATACCCCATATTAAAAAAAAAAAAAAAGATTCAATGATTGACTGAATTATACTGAATGTGGAAACTATGATAGAATTGGGGTGGGGAGGTCAAAGCTAACTGCAAAACTTTAAACTTGGTCAAATGAAGTTTAAAAAATTAAACCTAAAGTTACTTAGAGTCAGCATACATGAAGATTTATTACTCTAAGAAATTTGGTAATTTAGGAATTTGGAAAGTAATGACTGTATTCATTATTTCTATATTATTTGTCTACCAATTTTACATATTTGACATGACATTATTTCCTTGAGTAAAAAAATGTTATTGACCTATTGGTAAAATTGTTATAATTTCCCAGAATGCAATTACAGCATCATTATTGGGTAGCTAGAATTATGTAGAAATGATAAGCAATATCTAATAAGTTATTTTAAAAGTGAAACAGTATTTAACTGTCTCATTCACTTTTGCATTCTTCAGTCTTTTCACAATACCTAGCCCTGAGCAAAGGCTGAGCCACTGTTTATTAAATAAATACATTTAATTAATTAGGTCTTTCAACTTTAATGCTGTAATCTGCTGACTAGCTAAAAATTTCAAATCAACTTACCTTTGTTGAGTTAATAAAAGAGCTAAGAATGTGTTGGGTTTTGATGGACACAAGCTGTATAATGCATTGTATTCAGCTTCATGTAATTCAAAATCTAGTGACATAACTACCTTTTAATTAGACAAATTAAATAATTAACTAAAGTTAATTTTCATCATGCTTCATTAATATAGAACCTCTAGGCTATGTGTCATTAGTAGCTATACATGTAATTACATTACTAATTAAAACCCTAAAACTGGTCAGAGCTTCATGTCACTATTCTTTAAAAGTTGATTTAACTTGTATCTTTAACCTGAGTTAATTCTTCTATGTGATATTTCATTCTTCTCAGAGTAATTAAAGCATTCATAGTTATCTAAATTTTATATTCTTTCTGGTTCACTTTTACATCAGGATACCTTAACTATGTTATTTTCTCCCAGACTATTTTTAAAGATTTTTTAAAATTACAAATGTAGCCGGGCTCGGTGGCTCAGCCTGTAATCCCGCACCTTTGGGAGGCTTAGGTGAGTGGATTGCCTGAGCCTGCGGGTTCGAGACCCGCCTGGGCAGCGAGACCTCATCTCTACAATAAATCAAAAAATCAGCTGGGCGTAGTAGTACATGCCTGTAATTCCGGCTACTTGGAAGGCTGAGGTGGAAGGATCGCTGGAGCCCAGCAGGTCGAGGCTGCGGTGGCCGGTAGCGGCCACTGCACTCCAGTCTGGATGATAGAGTGAGACTCCAACTCAAAAAATAAATAAATAAAATAAAATAAAATAAAATTACAAATGTAGAAGTAGTAATAATAATAATTCAGTCATTGTGAAGATATTGCTTGTTAATTTCTCATCATTTTATTACATAAAATGTAATTTCAGCCTTTTAACTTTGCAGAAGATAATTACAGTGAATTGGTTTGTTTTACCAAAAGAAAGGGTCAATGTCATCCAAATTCTTTGAGACCGTTATTAATTGTTCCATTGTTGAGCTTTAAGTGTTCTTTCCTTACAAGACGAATCACATGTCAGCAAGAAAAACATAATATCACATCAATTTAAAAAGGAAAGGCAATACAATGAAGTTGTGCCTGAGGGACTTGAAGAGGATTGGACTATGAACATGAAGACCTTTCTATATCGTACAATATTAGCTTTTGTTTTATTTCTTTGTATTATGACACTTTGCCTTAAAATTAGTTTAAAGTCTACAAGTTGGCATTTAGAAACTATTTTTTTCAAGAGGATAAGCTTTTTATACTTCTTAGTTCTCCCTTTTCTCAATAAACTTTGAATTTTAAGTACTAAAATTTTAAGGTACTCTTAAAGCTTTGAATTTTAAATGTAAAGAGAAAGATGGTGAAGGAGATAAATCAATGTTGCCTCAACTGACAATTAAGAAAGGAAAACTATTGCCAACATGGAAATAAAATACTGTCAATGGGTCTACTCTAAATTTTTATCCACATTTGTAATACCAATTTTAAAAAGGAGCACAGATACTATCATTGGTCTACAACAGTTATATTTCCTGTTCAATAAATTCTGATAGTTTTCCTATAAATAGAACCTTTAAGACTCTGTTTCTGTAATTCTTGTTAAGCCTGAACAATAACTGTAATTTTCTGTGGTTTAGGGAAAATGCAATTAAATTACCTTGCTAAAAGAAATAGTAAGGAATCCATTTAATTGCATTTCTTCCACAGTTCAGATCATTATAAAATCTAGTGAAAGAATTTCTCTTTGAAAAGTGCATCTTGTCATATAGTTTAAATTTTTTTTTCTTGAGCTTCAGGAAATGAATGTATCCCCTGTGAAATTAATTGCTGTCAAAAGTATTTCAGAAAATTATTCTTTTTTAACTTTACCCATGCTTTTGACTCTTGCTCAATAGTAATAACTCTCATGTCTGTTGGAGTGGTTAGATGGACTTAAGAATGTAGCCAAAATGCTTTTTTAAATACTCTGGAGTATTTGACTTGTAAAATTCACATGATCTGCCATACTTTTATATTAGCTATACGTTGCAATTACCTGATATATAATAATCATATCTCTTCAGCAGAGCAGAAAAAAAAAAACTGTTTTAAAATAATTCTGGTCGATTGAATTTGATTTTAAGCAAATCTAGCTAAATAAATGTGCACCCTGGAGAGCAGAATGACTTTTTGTTTTTAATCCATTAAAGGTCCTTTAATTTCTTCACAGTTCTCTGTCTGTCCCCTCTCAGCTATTTCCCTTTAGTGAAGTAACATTTTATACAGTGTCATTGGGAGAGTAATAATCCCCCATTGATTTCAAGCCCGTGGTTTAAATAGAGTCCCAAGACCTCCCAAATCCAGTTCTTAATCTGGGGCCGTGAGCAGCTAGGACTCAGTGGTTTTACCCTGTCATTACCTGGGAGATGGAAGAAGGACCCTTGTATCAAAACATGCCTCTGAAACTCAATGCTCATGGTGGAGCTCATTGAAAAACTATATAAATAAATTTTAGCACTGAAATGAAAAATTCAAAAGGCAGTTTCAGTTATTCTTAAAAGACTGATAGGAGCAAATAGCTTAAAGAGAGTATTGGGGAAACAGGCAGTGTGCTACTACACGATCATGCCAAGAGAGCAGATTCCTTCTACTCATCCCATTGGACCTCAAGAAGCCAAGTTCAAAGATTTACAACCCAATTATTTTTTTCTATATAGAAGGTGTACTTGTAGCTGATTGGAATTCTCTAGAGTAGCATGAATTGGCCTCATTCTCTGAACTCCATAAACTCTAATACTGACCCAGTTTTTTTTTTTTTTTTTTAATATAATCATTCCATTGTTAACTAGTGTTATCCCTCTCCCAATATAAACCAGCACCAGCATTGTATTTGCCCTGAAGGAGGCATGCAAATTGTAAATGTATAACTCATTCTGCTCAATGAGGTTAGAGGAGAGTGAATAGCTCCAATACTTTAACATCTACTTAAAAGATAGCCATAGATACTGCAAGGAAGTGACCTTTAACTTAAAATGATTCCCCTTGTGTCAGAGTGAATTGCCCTTGGTATTGTTGGGAAATTTTAACTTAATTACCTATTCAGATATCTCAAGAAATGACTTCTGCATTGGATAATAACATTTAATTAATCAATTTAACTGCAAAAAAACTGTCATGAGAACGTATACAATTCATAATAATTTATTCAGGTTCATTTCATTTTGAGAATGAGAAAAATCTTAGGATACGTTTTATTTCACATTAGCTGAAATTCTAATACAGATATAAATCATCCGTAATGCAGCCATTAGCCACAGTTTCAATGTGGTGGAATTTTCTACCTTTCTATAATAATTGATATTTAACAGTAGAAATCTTTATGTTCTTGGGCTTTTCATTTACATATTAAATTTGATTCAGGGTATCTAATTCTGTATAAAGATAATTAGAAATAAGGAGCAAGAAACAGACCAATTTAGACAAATGGTGGGCGGTGGCTGGTATTAGGAAAGAAAAAATGCTAAAGGTTATAGCTCTGAAGTAATATTGGTTTGGAGTTCATTTTTTTCTGCCCCTACTTCTGCAAGGCCTCCAAGTTATTTTATCTGTATAATTGAATTTCCAGTTTCTCATGATTGTTTTTAAGATTAAATTAATTAACCTAAGCCGGGCTCGGTGGCTCAGCCTGTAATCTCGCGCCTTTAGGAGGCTGAGGTGAGTGTATTGCCTAAGCCTGTGGGTTTGAGACCCGCCTGGGCAGCGAGACCTCATCTTTACAATAAATCAAAAAATCAGCCGGGCGTAGTAGCGTATGCCTTTAATTCCGGCTACTTGGAAGGCTGAGGCAGAAGGATCGCCAGAACCCAGCAGGTCGAGGCTGCGGTGGCCGGGAGCGGCCACTGCACTCCAGTCTGGGCGACCAGAGTGAGACTCCAACTCAAAAAAAAAAAAATTAATTTA
>NW_007259859.1:892161-921066 GCF_000164805.1 Carlito syrichta
AGCGCAGTGGCCACTCCCGGCCACCGCAGCTTCGACCTGCTGGGCTCCGGCGATCCTTCCGCTCAGCCTTCCAAGTAGCTGGAACTACAGGTGAGCACGACCATGCCCAGCTAATTTTTTTGATTTATTTTAGAGATGAGGTCTCGCCAAGTTGCCCAGGCAGGTCTCGAACCCGCGGGCTCAGGCAATCCACTCAACTCAGCCTCCCAAAGGCGTGGGATCACAGACAGAGCCACCGAGCCCGGCTCAGAATGATTTTTAAAAATCTAATCTTAGGATGTTTCCAAATTTGGGCTTACTTCCCCCCTCTAGATGAAACAATACTTTTATTCTTTAGTTTTGTAATAAAATAGAAAATAGAGGAGAGCCCAGATACCTAGCCTAAGGGCGTTCTTTCCCTTTGTCCTCTAATAACTATGCTGACAGATAATACCTGAATATTCCTCGCACTGCTTTCAGCTGTCTTCTACTTTTTCACCTGTCCCTACACTCTAGAACTGAAATTCCTCCCTCTGGGATGGAGAGGTGAACCATAGAGTTTGCCTGTAGCTTTCATTCATTCATTCATTCACTCATTCATTCATTTCTATTTCTGTCTCTGTCTCTCTCAAACACACACACACACACCCACCCACACACACACACACACACACACACACACACACACGCACACACTTTCTCTCAATTCAAAAAAACAAGCAGGCATACATTCTTAGGGAGAGCCTTTCTTCAAAAGTCTGTTATTTACTGACTCTAGTCTCATAGTAGGACACAGACTTTGAAACGGAAACACTATAAACACAGTGGTTATAAAGTGTGTTCTCCAGACCTTACCTGGGAACTTGTTAGAAATCCAAATTTCCAGTCACACCTTGGGCTTGCTGAATTTCTAGAGGTGTGACCCAGCAATTTGCTTCATAACAATTCTTCCAGGTGCTTCTAATGCTCACTAAAGTTTGAAAACCACTGCGTTCAACATAGTGTACTCATCAAAAACCAACTTTCAAAGGAGGCCTTTTAGATGCTACAAATTTCTATTCTGTTAATATAGGTAGATATTTGGGGGAAAAAAGATCTTGGCTGGCCTTCTTTAAGATGAATAGACACAGTCTGTTAATTCCATCAGCTTCCTAGGAGAAAGTAATATTGTTATGGGATAGTTTTAGGAGATCTGCATCATCCATGCAGGAGATATTTTTGAATGCTTCCAATTATTTTATTTCAAAATTATTTTTAGTAATCAGTACTTGCCACTTAGTATACTTTCTGAAATGACAGTGGTCATTATTAGTAGTAGTACTTTAAAACTTATCATATAGGCTTGTTTTACAACTTCAATTTTCTCTGTATGAATCAGATTCTGCAAGTCTACTGGGGAATGCAAAGATAATTAAGACACTCCCCCTAAGTTCAAGGAGCTGGAAATCAGACTGAAGTTCATGTGTTTGCTTGACCCAAAGGATTTTAAAATTTGATGATGAGTGGATGTGTTTGTGCATGTCTGAGCCTGCCTCATTGGCAATCTTGGGATGATGGAGAAGGGATGTTGACTTATACTAGAGGCAGCAAGTTGAGCGGGCTTCAGGCTCCACAAAGTCTCAGCGTCAGGCTAGAGAACAGGGTGTCTCCTGGAATAAGCCAGCCGTGGCTCCATGGTGTTGTGCTGTTTCTCTTGTGACTTTTAGGCAGAGGGGAAGCTCCGCCGTGGAGCCTGCTGGGAGAGTTAATGAAAATAAAGGCCTATTTTTTTCCATTCCAGAAAAAAAAATTATGATGGCCACATACATATCTGGTTTTGTTCACCACTGTCTACCTAACACAGTACCTGGATTTCAGTTGATATTTAAGAAATATTTCTTGAATGAATGAATGCATGCATGAATCCAAATACCTCGTGAAAGGAAAAGGTCTTCTGTCCTTGCTTTATCTGTCTTGACTTTCTCCCCAAAGGAACCCATGGCCTTTTGCGAGTAAATTGAATAAGCTAAGTGGGCACCTCTGCACAGCAGAGGCTCAGAAACACTAATCCTGCTGTTTGCACACTATTAAGATTTATCCAGGTGTCCTGCACACCCAACTGCACACAGTAGTCTCAGGTGTAACATTTCAATCTGAGAAGGTGCAGTATTTTTAAATGCTGGTGCTAATGAGATGGAAAAGTCTCCCATCTCATAGGCTCACCATGGTCTAGCAGGTTTTTATTGCACATAGGCCCTCTGTTTCAAAAGGATTTGATAGATCAGCGGGATTCTACAGTTTTTCTAAGTCTGGCTGGGGTTTCTATTATAAATTAGGCCATTATGCAGCCTGATAAGCAATCAACCCAATGCTATTCATTTGGAAATCACAATAACAGGGAGGATAGGGCTGGGGGAAGGGGAAGTTTCAGTTCTACGTTTTGACTTTAAGAAAGCATCAAATTGTTTTCAGGCATTTTCAGGAGAGACATGATGTCAAAAGCTTTTTTATTAAAGTCTCAAAAAATGTGCCCATTTAGAGCTTACTCTTTAAAGAGTTGTGTACTGATACATAGTAAACTTGTGGGAGTGAAAGGGGATGGACTATGCCTGTCCTTCACTTTGCTAAAATGGGTTCAAGCTGTGGTCTGTTTTCCTAGCTGACTCTGAAGCAGATTGGCTCTGAAACTCAATATAGTTTAAAACACACAAACACTCAGCTCATTAGCATGTTGGGAATTGTCCTAAAACCTTTTATTTGGGGCTACATTCAGGAAGTAGTCCAGACCTGAAATTGCTGTGGTGGTGTAATTATTTATCGTAGACATTAAAAACCTAGAGGTCTTTTTGATAATCATTTTGGAAAGGTCATCTGAAAAAACAAATTACTCTTCTTAAAATTAGCTCATTGTTCTTTCTTTGATTACCTGAGAAGGACAATGTTATTGAACTCCTACGCTTTCATTATCATATTTTTAACCATTTTATAAAATAACTTACTATATATAATATTCCGTGGCATCAACAATCAGATTCCCCATCATAAAGAATGTTATCTTCTTCTTCATAGTCTCTCTTATTCCTGCCTCATTCTGTTCTCTAGAATTATAAAAATGCTGCAACTGTACCTCACTGATATGAAACACTAGGTTCTGTAATATTCTGGAGGCTCTTTTGATGCAGGACAGGCAAATGAGGCTGTCTCATTCTGACAATCAGCACTTTCCATGTCATAGAGAAGAACATGGGTTTTGGGGAGAGATAGTGCAAATCCTGGGGTCCTTTTTTTTGTATGATTTGAGGCATGTTTCCATGTCAGAACTTTGGTTTTCTCCTCTATAAAACAGCGATTCATATATATTTTTAAAAATTGTTGTTAGTAATTTTTTAAAATATATGTGTGAAGTGCCTAGCAGTTGGTACTTAATAAATATTAGCTATTCATTACTATGATCATTTCCCTTATTCATTTATTTTTTATTTTTATTATTTCTGTTTTTGGCATAGCAGAGTAAATTTGTTTTTTACTATTATTTTCATGTATATTCAAATATTGATATGAAGTAACCAAAGAACAAAAACAGACTTTATTAATACATTGTGTTTTCTTTAGTTGTATGCAGTAGGTGGTAATAAGTCAAGTAGAAGAAAAACTCATGCAAAAGTTTGTCATTTCTTGCTGTTCACAAATATGTAAAAATAGGTATTCGTAGTGTCCACAAATTTCCTAGGCTTTAATGTAGCAGTTTTTCAGTGGAAGTTTTCTTACCTTTCTTGATTGGTGTCTTATTGAGAATCCTGAAACACAGCTGCTCAGTTCTTTCCCCTTCAACTGCTTGCACATTTCCTTTTTACATAGGAGGAACCCAAGGGCTCGAGACTATAACGTAACTTGCCCAGTCTCTCAATGGAAGTGGACTTGAAACTAACATTCAGATGTCTAGTACTTCTCTCCTGTCTCAGAACCCACCTACATAGCAGAGTTAAACTTAGGTTGCTTAATGCTGACACAAATGTTACCATCTGTACAATTAAATGATTAGACTAAATCAGTTTTCTTAAGTTAGGTGGATCCAAAGAGAGGCACTCCAGTCTGGGTGACAGAGTGAGACTCCAACTCAAAAAAAAAAAAAAAAAAGATAACCAGGATCAGTGGCTCAGTCTGTAATCCCATGCTTTGGGAGGCTGAGGTGAGTGGATTGCCTGAACCAGCGGGTTCGAGACTCGCCGAGGCAACTTGGCGAGACCTCATCTCTACAATAAATCAAAAATTAGCCGGGCGTGGTAGCGTGCACCTGTAGTTCCAGCTACTTGGAAGACTGAGGCAGAAGGTTCACCAGAGCCCAGCAGGTCGAGGCTGTGGTGGCCGTGAGCGGCCACTGCACTCCAGTCTGGGCAACAGAGTGAGACTCCAACTCAAAAAAAAAAAAAAAAAAAAAATATATAAACCTACTGAAATGATGAAAAACAAATGTATGGTGTGTATGTGTGTGTGCGCATGCATGTGTATGCACACATGTTTCTCCAAAATAGCCTATCCTCAAATAAATTTAAGACACCATTGACAAAAATTCTCGAAAATTCCGTGCAAACTTAATGTCTCTGGCTCTATAACTGAGACCTACTATGCTAACATGAAGAGTTTCTGAGAATAATATTTCATAAGGAAATGACAGATTTATAAATATGTTCGAGTGACTAAACACGCAATCTCTGAATACAGAGCTAAGATCACTGGAGAAATAGATGTGCTGTCCCCCAAAACTTTTACATTTTATGTCACAAACAGTAGGAAAAAATATCAACTCAAGATGAACTAGCTGGGATCTGGGATTATGATAACTGGGATTATTATAATATTATTATAATAACTACACCCTGCATTTGCTTTATTGCCACTTTGCTTTTTTCATTCACAAATAAATTATAGATGCAAAGGACTGTGATTATGGGAACCCAGACCAAGAGCTAAATGCTCCTTCAGTTATGAATATAGTAGAAATTGCAACATCCTTTTCAAATCTGATCTCAAGCATGATAAAGTGATGGATGGTTTGATATGAATTGCTATATATTATTTTAGCCCAGGATGTGCCCACTAACCAGCTGCATGACTTGAGTCAAAACCTTGACCCATTTGATTCACTTTCATCATTCAGGAAATAGAGTTTGAACTAAATAAGGTCTGAAATCCCTTACTGCTATGGAATTACATGCTGATAAGTACCAATCTGAAGTTCAGGGGCACACAAGATTATCTCACAGCTGGGCTCTGGCAATCCTCCCACCTCAGCCTTCCAAGTACAGAAGTACAGGCATGTGCTACTGGCTAATTTTTGACTTACTGTAGAGACAAGGTCTCACCAAGTTGCCCGACTGTGGGCTCAGGCAATTCACTCGCCTTGGCCTCCCAAAGTGCTGGAATTACAGGCTGAGCCACCGAGCCCGGCCACTTACCTACCTTTCACCCTAACCTAATCATGTCCCTGTCCACTTACAATTACTTTGATATCTAGAAATACCCTTGTCTACCCAAATTGTATTGTTTATGATGCCAAGAGATTTTCATTTCTAAACTTTGAGAGAATTAGGCAACAATGTTAGAGTCTGTGAATCATCAAAGGCCTTTTATAAATCTTCATAAATATTTCATGTTGACTATGCAGACTCTTCACTTCGACAGAATTTTCTTTTCTTTTCTTTTCTTTTTGATTTATTTTAGAGATGAGGTCTCGCCAAGTTGCCCAGGCTGGTCTCGAGTCTATGGGCTCAGGGAATCCCCTCACTTCAGCCTCCCAAAGTGCTGGAATTACAGGCTTGAGCTACCGTAGACGGCCCAACAAAATTTTCAATCTGGCCCTTTAGTCTCAGACTCTGCTTCATGTGGTCGGGGACCCGGCCTATCTTATATATCAAGCAAAGGGAGAGCCAGAAAGATAAGTGACCTACCTCACAGCTTGGTTTTGCTTTTTTTTCCCTGATGTTTCTGCCTTGTTTATGTCAGACCAGTGGTTTTGAGTCCTCATGTTACCAAAGCAACTAGCACAAGGCTGCACAGATTGTGAATGACCACCAAATAATTGCTTATTGATTAAGAGTTATAATCATGATCTTCATACATATTCTTAATAAAAAATTGTGGTATAATAAAAGAGGCCTTCAGAAAAAAACAAGAATAAGGATAATTTCCTATAATGAACTCTTAAGAGGAGAAAAAACTGCTATATTAGTGTCCATAGTTTATAAAGGAATATGTATTTATCATCAATATTTATGAATATATTTTTAATTGATAAACCGGTGCTCAATACAACAAAAATGTCTACAGATACCAGTTTTGGGAGGAAAATGATATTCTGGGTATTAAGATATATATTAAAAAATTGTTAAAGTATTTTAAAGTAATTTCTCCTTGGGCTAAAGTTATTTACTTGAGATAGATAACTGTGTGTACTCTGATTTTCATCTTACAATCCTTATTACTGGTGAGCTCTTTCTTGACATCTTCCCCAGAGCACCTTTCCAATTTGTTCGCCCATCATCTAAAATAATAATAAAAAAAGATACTATAACCAATCTATAAGTATTTATACAAGGTATATTAGATTGCTCCCTCTTCACCCCTCAAAATACCTGGGAGACTTCTCTCTTTTTTGCACCCCTTCTGTTTCTTTAAAGAATTATTTTGTCCTGATTTTGACTTAAATGTTTACAGAATTCCTCACTACCCCAGAAATAATCCTTATATGAAGAGTAAAATGATACAGTGTGCTGTAGCATTACATTGCCACTTAGATATTTTCCTTTTCCTCTCTCGCCAAATCTAGCTTTTCTGTCCTGGACCCAACACTGCCAAGGCATGGTGGTTTGGGAAGTCCAGGGCTCTGGTGGACAGACACAGTATAAATGTATTCCATATACTGAGACCTAGAGCTTTATTGTACCCAGAGCCCAGTAACTTCACTTGTGACACAACCCTTGAGAAAAAAAAAAAAAGAGGAAAAAAGGGTACCCTTTCTTCTCTTCACTTTGTAAATATTCTTAGACCTTTGGCTTGAAATACAGACTTGGAACAGGATGGTAAGGGCCTCAGTATAATGAAAGAATAATGCCATTTGCTTTAAAATCTCAGTGGAGATAAGATTTACAAGCCAGGCTGTTAATGAATCCATCAAAAGTTTATCTCTCAGTTGGGCTTCCTATCAAGGAGGGAGTGTACTTAACTCAATATTTTCATCTCAGAAAAATTGAATCTCTACTGATAGCCACTTTCTGGACCCCTAAACAAATCATTATTGCTTTAAAGCTTTGCCAGGTGGGTTCTATTCTAGATTAAGATTTTATATAGAAAAACTTTAATGCAGATGTCATATTTCAACCATCCTGATTTAAAAACTTGAAGTTTTCAGATGTTTAAATGTCCTGAGTTTAAGTAGTCTGCATAGTATGTCTAAAATTATAATAGAATGATTTGTGAATAAGTAACATGGCTCCATTTCCTGAGCAAAGGATTCCTTTTATTTTTTTTTTAAAGTAGCCTTTTGATATGTGGTGTTTTTCTTCAAGACTTCTTTATTTCCAAGGCAATTATTGCTATTAATCTCACACTGTAAAATAAATTGCATCTTGTGTTTGAGTGGAGAAAGCTGTTACTCAACTTAAATGGAAATCTCAAAATTCAGACTTTTTTTTTCCCAACAAAAGCGTCTGGGTTTGATTCAGATAGCAGCCGTCCAAGCTTGAAAAGGAGTCAGCACAGATGTCCTTGAGAATGATTGCGACCAAACACTGAGACAATGATGCTGCTTTTTATGTTGGTGTTTTGTTCATCAAAGCCTCATAGAAATTTTCTGAAGACACGGAGTTTCAAAAAATATTAATTTGCTTTATTTGTGTCTTTATTGGCAATGCCCGTTGATGAATATATAGGGCTTAATTCAACCAGCCTGTTGATATTTACGCACAAACAATGAAGCATTCGGCTCCAAAGTTTGTCTTTATCCATTCTGAAAAAAAAGTCTATTTGGGTAAAACATGCTGAGCTTCCCCCCTGCTAATTTTAGGTGTTAGGAAAGGGAATGCTTAACATCAATAAAATTCTGATGCCCAGCTTTGTAACCAAAACACCCAGAATCTCATGTAGAGGTATAACAACAACAAAAGATCCTTGCATCAGATTGCATCATGTTTCAGCAGGTCATATAAACCCTCATCACCTCATGCTGGTATAGAATGAATAATATGGTTGCTAGGCTGTATTTTACTCCTCTGCCCATTTTTATCTATTTAGATCAAGCCTTTTAGGAAACCATACTATTACATGCTAAATTAAATGGCACTGGAGGTGAGAATTGTATAGCTTCAGAAAGGAGGAAGATTCCTGAGAGATGGATAATCAGAAACAGCTTCCTGAAGAAAATAGGCCTTGATCTAAACCTTTAAAAATTGTAGACTCATGGGGAATGATGAAGCACTCTCCAGAGAAATTGAAGGTTTTGTATATCTTTCTTCAAAGATGTTAGTGTCTGAGTATATACTTCTAGAACCTAGATGTTAACTGCTTCTTCATGTTTCTCTTTAAATTTTCCAAACAGAATCCACTTCCACATAAGAATTCATGAGTGTTTATTCTTTACAAGAGAAAAGAGGGCTCATTTTTTCACACCTCACATCAGCCACATAAAAAATAGTGCTAGACACATCTATTCACCAGAGTTTTTTCTCACTGACAGTCTGCTATGTGCCCCACTTCAACAGAGTTTCCTCTTTCCATCTAAATTTCAAAGTGAAATTCAGGTTAATTTCAATATCAAATTCCCCTTTCTTAAAATTGACTCAGAGGGCACACACTCAACGTTTACCCTGAAGTAAATTTGTCAAAGTAATCTCTCACCAAAGCATTTTAGTAATTAAAATATTCTCCGTATCATTCAGTACAGATGAAACTAAAAAATAAAGCACTTCTGAAGGAAGTCAGTGTTCATGTTTAGACTGAGTTAGTCAACTTGATCAAAATATAATTATAGAAGGCTGCCCTTTGGTAGCAATGTAAAAGGGCATTTGTCCCCTGTGGTATCTGGAGCACCAGATGTGGCAATTACTGTGAGTATGGGAATGCGATGGGTAGAGTAGTTCTCTGGAAATTATTCACAATTCAAAACCTCCCTAATAGCTAAATTAGTCATGCCCGTAGGAATTAGTACATGGGAATATAATTTTGTTGTGCAAGAAAATTTGTAAATCACTATTCTGAAATACCAGAAAATGCAACAGCCTAAAAGGAAAGTTAGTACATATATATTTTTAAAAGTCAGAGTCTCACTCTGTCACCGAGGCTGGAGTGCAGTGGCATGTTCATGGCCACCACAGCCTCGACCTCCTGGGCTCAGGCAATCCTTCCAAGTCAGCCTTCCAAGTAGTTGGAACTACAGGCATGAGCCGCCATGTCAGACCAACTTTTTTTATTTATTGTAGAGACTAGATCTCACCAAGTTACTCCTTGAACCCCTCTTTTCAGGCAGTCCTCTTGCCTCAGCCTCCCAAAGTACTGGGATTACAGGCATGAACCACTGCGTCCGGCCAGTTAAATAAATTAAAACATAAAAGTAATGAATTTAAGTATCTTGGATATTCTTAGTTATGACACCGGCCCAAGGTAACATATTTCTAGACAATTGAAAAGCAATACCTGTCTTTATGTACATTTGTCTTGATTTGAAATTTTGGGGAAAATGTCGATAATACCGAGAGTACCAAAATAAATGTATACACATTTTAAGTGATGTTAAGAGATGCTTGCAGTAATAAGAAGTGCCTGGATGCTGACAGTAACCACTTTTAGCATCTCTTGTAATTGCACAAGTCAAATGTGACTTATATTCATCTTTTGTTATAGGTATATATTGAGCATTACAATTTTAATACAGTTTTTCCTTTCTTAAAACGTATACTTTTTTGGCACTCTGTATATAGATACTAGATTTGCTCTGAATGATAAACCTACAATAAGTTTTGCATTTTTTACTGGATATATTATTTCTGTCTCAGATTTTTTTCTTGGAAAAGATTTTCTGTTGATGTTGCCCTGATCGAATACAATAAATGAGAAAAACAGGTAAGTAGATATCTGCAGGTTGAAAGGGAAATCTGTTTTCTGAAGTTGTTTTAAAAGTGCCACACATAAATTTACAGTGCTGCAAGCATCCTAAACAGATTCCATAGTCTTTCTCTTGGTTTCAAGCTAGGAGAGGTCTGCATGAATAATACTAGTCAGAGCCGGGCTCGGTGGCTCAGTCTGCACTCCCACGCTTTGGGAGGCTGAGGTGAGTGGACTGCCTGAGCCTGCGGATTCGAGACCCGCCTGGGCAACTTGGCGAGACCTCATCTCTACAATAAATCAAAAACTAGCCGGGCGTGGTAGCACGCGCCTGTAGTTCCAGCTTCTTGGAAGGCTGAGGTGGAAGGATCGCCAGAGCCCAGCAGGTCGAGGCTGCGGTGGCTGGGAGCGGCTACTGCACTCCAGTCTGGGTGACAGAGTGAGACTCCAACTCAAAAAAAACCAACAAAAAACAAACAAAAATAATACTAGTCAGGTGAGAGGCTATCCAGGTTTTTTAAGGTGATAATCCCCTCAAGGCCCTGTTCCATCGTTGTCTCTGAAAGCTCTTGTTATCAGACTGTTCCTTCCAGTACTTTTAAAGATTGCTTCCCAGTAATCTAAACGTCACAAGTGTAGTTGAAGTTTATTATCTCTTATTCTGTCCTCAGGGAAAACTGAGAACCACCAGCTGTCTTCTGCGTAATTACAATGATCCCAAATGCATTGCATTCTTAGAGACCAAGGCTTTCTGTGGTGGAAAAAATGACCACTTGTGTTCCCTTTTCCCTTACTCATTGCATGTGATACTGATTTTCCCCATACTGGAAAGTTTCTTTTCTTTTCTTTTCTTTCTTTCTTTTTTTAAGTCAGAATCTCACTTCGTCTCTGTGAGGTAATTATCAGGACATTGCCTCATTTCCCTGTATCTGGCTTCTTTCTGCCTTTTACCCTTTGGCCAAGACTGGTCTCTGAAGGAAACGCATATTCCCAATAATAGGTTACCAGGTGCAGGTAACCAAACAAAGGTGAAAATAACTTGGTTGTCATGTGCAGTGTAATCGTAAACACAGGATAAGAATGACTTGGTTGCCTATACAACTTTGCTGTACTGTCTCAAAGTGCCGGGTTTTTTTCCCCTGCACTGACCCGCCATCTCAGGTGCCTCATGGGCAGACCTTTTCCTTATTGACCTGTCGTTGTTGGTGCTTCCTGTAAGTTCTAAATAACCAATATCTTCCCTTTCTGGACCATCAGGTGACTTCTTTGGAATACGTAAAGAACCTTATGCACAAGCTCTCTCAGTTTTGGGGTTGCCGCATAACAGTCACCCAGGCTGGAGTGAGGGGGCACCATCACAGTTCAACAAAACCTTGACCTCTTGGGTGATCCTTCTGCCTCAGTCTCCCAAATAGCTGAGACTATTGGCATGTGCCCCATTCCTAGCTTACTTTGTTATTGTTATTTTTATTTTTTTGTAGAGATGAAGTCTCGCCATCTTGCCTAGGTTGGTCTCAAACTCTGAGGCTCAAGTGATCCTCCTGCCTTGGTCTCCCAAGTGAACTATCATGCCTGGCCAAGATTTTGAAGTATGAGTAGGTTCTAACCTGGGCTTTTCCACTTCATTTTAGAACACTTAATATCCATAAACCACATTTTTTCATGTGTATGACATAGTTAATAAATCTTCTTTGAGGATTAAATCAAATTAGACATTTTAAGTATATCATGCAGGAGAGGACAGTCAGTGGAGAGAGCAGGATATTCAATGAGTTTTAGTTCTTTCCTTCTTTTAAAAAAATAAGAAAAAATATTTGGATATTTATTTTTAAAATAATTTGCTTTAAATTTCCAAGAAATTAATTTTCTAATGACTGTTTTGCTGCCAAGTCTTTTTATTGGGTTGTATACCATCCTCTCAATGTTTTGAACAGCAATTACCGAGTTAGTTGTTGTCAACTTCTGGCATATTCCTTCACTTTGGCCATTAGGAAACAGAGGTCTAGAGAAATCAACTTATTGTTTGAAGGAAGCAGCATGGTGCATTGGAAAGACCATGAGTTTTGGAGACCTTTACTTGAACCACAGTTGTGACTAAGTTTATCAACCATGTAACTCTGGGCAAGTCATTTGGCTTCTTTGAATCTCAATTTTCTTTTTGATAAAATTAAGATAGACACTTTAATGAAAATGTTTTCTTTGTGAAGTCTAAATGAAATTATATATGACCAAATGGAGTGATAAATGATTCATAGATTCTCTTTCCTTATCCTAAACCACCTCCCCACCATTCTTCCTCTTACCAGTCATACATGTTTGATATTTTGGCACTAAATTTTCTAATCACAATTACAGTGTGTCCAGAGAGTCATTTAATCTGAAACTGGGCAGTCAATATAAGAATAATTTGGGGAGCTTTCTGTTTTTTTAAAAAAATAATGCACACACAAGTTTCCAGGCCCAACTCTCACTCTTAATTCAAATCTCTGAAGGGAGAACCCTATAGTATGTCTTTTAAACAGCTTTCTTGTGACTGGCCAAATTTGAAAAACCTATCCTGGCCTGTTGCTCTTTCTTCTACTCCTGTACATCATCTTACACTGCACAGTAGTTGGGAAATCAAATATAAATAATTTTATAGTTATAAAAATATTGTATGTTCCAGTCCTTTATGCCTGCATTAGCTGTAGCACAGAATCCCAAGTAGAAGAAAACTGCAGGTAACACACCACTTACAGAAACCTCATAACGTTGTCAGGAAGAATGACTGTCAAGTGGGGGCCTAGTAAGATTTGAATAGTAGTCAGAAAAGCAAAAGGCCTTTGGCTATTCTGCCAAGGAATCAAGTCTTCTTTTCCTAGAACTATAATAAGTTTTCAGCGAGACATGTTAGAAATAACCAGTCTGTTTTTTCAAACGAAGTGTGGTTTGAAATATGTAAGACAATACAGCTCACAGGCTATTGCCATTCAGAATGTACTCTACTGCAGTGCAAAGCTTACATGAATATACTCCTCTTTTGATGGTAGGTTTCTGTTGGATTTTATTATTAATTTTTCTTTGGATTGCTCTGTAGACTTTAGCATTTGGATATCCTTAGATATTGGAACAGATCCTACATGAAGATATATTACTATAGAAGAGCTGTTACATCCTGTTTTTTTAGCCAATTAAGTAAAATGCAGTTTTAAATTCTGATAGGAAAAAAAGTGTATTTTTTGTTTGTTTTTTGCTGATCCATTTTTTTTCTTTTTGGGGGCCTAATACAATGCTATACTAAATGACAATATTGAAATGTGAGATGAAATAACTGACAATTTTCATAGCTCTTCAAATAATAAGCATCCAGGTCTTAAAATATGAAAGAAAAGGAAACATCTATTGCTCTATCTGCCATGCTGATCTCATACAATTTCCTGAAAATGGAAGTGATCTCAATCTTTTCTTTTGCCAGTGAGGATCTTTGCAGTGGTTTCAAATTTTAAATGTAGTCATCTTTTAAAGAAGAAATTTGCACTCAGTGGGAAATTTCATTAAAAACATTATTTGGGGAAAACTTGCAATCTGAATAAAACATAGAATTTGGAAAAAGTCTACAGAGTGTGTTTACAAAATTAACAGTTTATATTGGCAGGAAGTTCCTCTGCTCTTTTCTCTTCAATTATGAGAAGATTTTCTCATTATGCTGTTCTACTTAAAGCTTGCTGTAATTGACTTACATATTAAAAAAAAAAAAACAGTGACAAATACAGATTAGGGTGCCAGTGTTTATGGATGGCAATTTGTATAGAGAACCTCTTTGAGCAACTTAACCAGTAAGGGATATGCTTGGTCACAGGCAAAGTTAAACATCTGAATTTATCACAGCCTGGAGTCCTAATCCTATGAACACATGATTTGTCTTCCAGTTCTATTTTCTATGGTCCTTTTCCTTTCATGAAGCTAAGACTTGAATAGAGATATATTACTCTAAAAGGCATCTGAAAAACAACTTTCAATATTAACTCCTCTAATAAGCTATACTTCACTTTGCAAACATAGAAGTAAAACAAACAACCTAAATGAAACTTGTGACATTGATACAAAGAAATTTAAGTGACTTGTTCTATTTTACATAATAACGGGTGCGTGCGCCCTTGGAGAACTTGGACATGAAGGATTCTTTTTCTCTGAGCAATGATAGCATGCTATTACTGTGCTGTCATGCAGATTTCCATTATAAAATCCTCACTAGTGAAATCCTGCAGGGTCCGCCCCGCAAGGGTCATGAGAAGTCTTGAAGGAGAGACGGATAGGCGACGGACGAAGATAATATACGCGGACACCTGTTTTTTGAACAGATGACAATTTAATGTTAGTTAACACAGAGCTTTTATACCATTTGTGAAGGGGCAAGACAAAGAAAATTCCTTCACGTATATATCTTTTAAAAGTTATCATCTAGTGGTCTTAGTAGCAAACAAACCAAGATTTCCATAGGCATAGTAGCAAACAAACCAAGATTCCCATAAGCTTAGTAGTAAACAAACCAAGATAGGCATTTAGACAACAAGTCTTATTCATAAAGCCAACAATGATACTTTCAGTCCAAAGTCCCAAATTACAGTCCTTGAAATATCTCAAGAAAGTTTCTTTAAGTGTATATTTCTTTATGTGTCAGGAATTTTCTCATCTTAGGCTCTTATGTTCTTTAGAGTCCCATGATCGCCTCCCTTGTCCAGATGTCCTCGTTACTTTTCTCTTATTTTGCAGTGCTTGTTTCTAAAGAGAACTCAAAAGAAGCTTTTAGTAATGTTTCCCAGGCCCCTCAAGGTTGCTTTCTGTTTTAGCTGATCTGTCATAAAAGTGTCTGATTATTATATTATGAGTTCAGTGAAAACCCACTCTATAAATGTTAACTTGGAGTTTTAACTATTAAATTAAGCAAAAACCTCAATATTAATCTTTATCCTAAGTCAGTGAAAACAGTGTTATAAATCACCTACATAACTCCTATACGAGTGTTAGAACTTATAATGAATTCATAATGAACTTACTATAAACTTGCGCTTTTAAAAAACCTTATGTCTAAACACTAAACTACATAATTCTAAAACAAATAAGGAGTGAATATACTTGTATCATTTTTTACTTAAGCAATATCTAGTAACTTATAACCAAGTGAAAGAAAGCATTCTTGATGTGCTTCAGAGTTTAACCCTTGCATATGTTAGAAAAGGCCGAACAGCATAGTGGGAAATGGAAAAATAAACCATGACATTTCCAGGTTAGCTGTGAGTACTTCACATAAACATGCCATTTTCTTCTTCCACAACTGCACAGAATTCTTCGGCGATATCAAACAACAAAGGTAAAAGACAAAAGGGCCTCAGCTTCCTGGGCTCGCCCTGCAGCCCGGGGTCTTCGGCCCACCCGGACCCTGTCAATCAGGTGAGCCTCCAAAGCTGACTCCCAACAAAATCCTACTGTGAAATTGTTTTGTTCAGTAAGAGGGTGAAGAAATGTGAGCATATAGAATGTCTAAAAGTTTCCTTTGTGCAAGTAGTCAATACATACAAATAGGCCTCAGACAATATAAAATGTGATCATTATAAAGCACTTATTCTGCAAAGAACCACTCCTCTTATATGTGTCACAATATCTTCCTGGGTGTAGGTGGTTTCTCAATAGTATACACTAGTAGTGAACCATGGTGGGTTTACTAAGAAAAAGCCACATCATACTAATGGGATTTCCATTCTGGGAGAAGAATTTTGGAATCAACAGATAACTACTTGTTAGCACAGTACTTTACAAAGCCTATTATGATATTCCTGTTGGATGGAAAGAGGAAAGGGTAATGTTTCTGCTAAGACATGATTACTAACTTGTATATGCCAGTTGATTTTAGGTAGTAGTCAAATGAACATTTCTAAAAAGAATACTTTCTATTAACAAATGCTACTAGTTTTAAATTCATGCTGATATTGATTTTCTACTAAAATGTTATTAAAAGGTAAAAAGTGAGTCTATTTAAAGAAAAATATCAAGCAAATATTGGCACAGGTAGTATGTATATATGAAAGAGAAATTAAATTTGTTGCCTCTGAGGATTTTTTCCAACTCTGAGGTTATATGAAAGGCATATATAGCCATGCTTCCTCCTTAAGCAAGAAAACAGAATTCAAGATAATTAAGTTGCTAAAGATCTTGAACCAGAACATAACTCTTTTTGGCAATCAAAGAAGTAGCCAAAATATGGCCCTGTATTGACTTCTGAGCAAATAGACAAGCATATTTTAATCATAAAAATTATATTTTACTTTTCAATTTTAATATAACAGCAAAAGGAAATGAAATGAGAAACATATCCAAGATAAAGTTCAATTAACCAGAAAAAGAAAACAATCATTTGCATTCTGGCTGAAAGTTGCTTCCCTCTTATCTTTTCTGACTGATGGGGGGAAAGGGTAGATTTTGCTCTGTGTGTAATATTCCAGAACCCATTTAGAAAGGATTATAGCTGTCACATTGTAAAACAACCATATGGGGTAACTAGTGATTTTTGCCTGGTCAAATCCCATGGGGCCAGTTGTGTCTCCTGGCCAACATTCTATTCACCTTCCATCTCTGTATCTCATGGGTATCAGGAACTTGCCCATTTTCTCCCCTTCTGGGAACCACCATCTGGTCTTCCACCTGGATCCCTTGCCTTTCAGATCATTGTTAGTACAGCGTTCTCCTTCAGTTTTCTGTAGCTGAAAAGACCTTTAAATACTTTGAAGTGTTTTCTATTTTTGCTAACAATACAAACAAAGACACAGTTAGGAGTGCCTTAGGGTCTCTTTACTTTTTAATTAGCAAAAATAATTTATTAATAAGTCACTATTTGCAAAAACTGTGAAATATGAGGACACAGGTGTATCTCACAGAAATTAAGGATCCCCACAAGGGTCTGAAGAAGACACCAGAAAGCAGACAAGAACCTTATGACAGCCGTGTCCTTGGTCTCTCCTTTATGTTTTATTTGTGTGCCTGTTACATCCAAATGATATCTTTTTGCTTTGAAATTACTTCACTTTATTGTAAACTAAAAAGCCAGACTCAATTGCAAATTCCTTGAAAATCATATAAGTCATCTTGAACCAGGTGCGTACCCTGATGTGCGTACCAAGAGTAGCTGGGGATGTGTCTCAAGATATAATATGGCAACTTAATGAGTCCATCATGTGCTTCAGAAGAGGGAGCCATTTTCAGACAAAGGAGACCATGGCAGCTAGACAGACAAGCACCCACTGCAGGGATTAATAACAATAGTAAAGTGACAGAAAATACAAAAGTTTTAAAACACTTAAATAAGGTATTTGTTGTTCACCTATTATTCTCTTTTCTTTGTGAGTTCTCCAGAGACTCTAACCACTTCATCTCACTTTCAATCTTGGCAATCAAACCAACTAGAAAACAAACTTTAAACCAATCTTTTCCCTTCACTCCCACTCTCTACCTCTACCTCTGCTTTTTAAAACTCAATAAATATCTAGTCTTAATTATCGTAAGGCAGGAAACTATGAATACCAAATGACTGCATGGTGGACTTCTGTCCCTCAAGTCTTCATTGCATCTTAGAAGATAATTTCCCTGGTTATCTCTATGTTTCATAAAGTTAACCCATTAGAGTGTTTTTTTTTTTTCCTTCAAATTCTAAACCCTAGAGTTTAGAGAGATAGTGAGAAAAGGTGACACTGTTTTAAAAGATAATATACCACCCCTGCTCCATTCCCTCAAAAATAAAAAACACTTTTAGAAGAAAAGCAGTGGAAATTTTCCAGTTAAGAACATTCTGAGGGCTTTATTATAGAAGGAAGCTGTACTGACTGGGAAAGTTCTTCTCTTTCTTTTTTTTTTGTTTTTTGTTTGAGTTGGAGTCTCACTCTGTAGCCCAGACTGGTGTGCAGTGGCCCCTCCCGGCCACCGCAGCCTCGACCTGCTGGGCTCCGGCGATCCTTCCGCCTCAGCCTTCCGAGTAGCCGGAATTACAGGCACGCGCTACCACGCCCAGCTGATTTTTTGATTTATTGTAGAGATGAGGTCTCGCTGCCCAGGCGGGTCTCAATCCCGCGGGCTCAGGCAATCCACTCACCTCAGCCTCCCAAAGGCGTGAGATTACAGGCTGAGCCACCGAGCCCGGCTAGTTCTTCTCTTTCAAGAAAACAAAATCTTATTTTTGAGCATGTATTTGTTCTGTTTTGTTTTAGATGCCCTCTGCCAGTGATTTTCATAGCTTAAGTGTGTGGGGGGATAAAAGCTTACTTTGGTATTGATTTTTTTAAAGAATATAACCAGTTTACTCACCAAATAATAAATGGTTCTTTAAGCATGAAGGTGATGAATCTTGTTAAAATAAAAAGTTTAAAACCAAATATTTCTTAGATTTAAAGAGCGTCTTTAGTCTAAAAAGGCTAGTAGGTTTCAGTTTGTGTGCAGAATCTGACTGGGTGGTGCTGACTGCCTGAAATGTTATGTCGAAAAGGATTCTGAGTAGGAAAGAGTCAAAATAGTCATTAGAGGGGTACCATGGACAGAATTATGTATATTTCATCTATGATCCCCTTTCCAGAGAAGGAAAATCATATGACCACCAAGGAAGTTAGTGTGTACTGATTGCTTCCTAGCCGCTTCGTACCTTATTTAAAACACTGAGCGAGGAAAGTTCAAATATATATTTTTTAAAACATTAGAATTCAGACATATAATGTACAAGATGTGGGGTGTGTATGTGTGTATTGGGGAAGGTGGAAGTGGTAAATAGAGGTAAATAAAGACAAATTAACCAATGTTAATAGAGGAAGAGATGTAATATTCTAGAAAGATCAGATCATTCATTTAAAATAGTTCCAGGATTTGCATTCTGGTCCAGAAAAATTAGCTACAGAAAATAGCTACAAAATTTATAAGACAGTGTGTGGAAGACAAGTTATATCAGACAAGTCAAGAAAGACTTTATTCAAGATTATTGCAAAAGGGATCAAGACTATTGCAATAGAGAAGAGAGATTGAACTCAACTCTACTTAAACAAAAGACAGGAGAGTTATTGATAACTGGGGTGAGCAAGTGGAAAAGTACCGTGAGACTCAAGGGACTGTGGGGCAATGTGATGAGACCATCTGTGAATTGACTAATAGATGCTTATAGAAGTTAAGGTCTTGCCCTCCCACTGTGACTGGGAGATGGGGACAATATCATTCTTGATGATTTTATTTCAAAGGGATAGCTCCCAGGACCTTGAGAAAGACATTCCTGGGTTGTGAAACTGACAAGAGTCTGGGAGAAGATTTACATCTCAAAGGAACAGAGAAAGAATTTAGAATTGCAAGTTGTCTAAAGTAAATGTTCTAAGGAAAGGGATATGGGGCCTGTAGTCAGGAACAAACCTGTCTGAAATTTAGTCAAGTTGAGGGGAAGGATAAGACTCTCTAGGCCAAGTGTAAAATTAAATTCTGGGTTATGCAGTTTAAGATTCACAGGAAACAGCATTTTGGAGAGGCTGAAAATCAGAAACTGACCAACAGAGTTTTCTGGAGGAGGAAAGATTTGAGTTAGTCTTTGAAGAATCTTGTAAAGTCACTGGAGTGAAAGAAAGACATTTCTGTCAAGAATAGCACCAGGAGTGATAACAGGTTGGGCAGACCAAGCGCTGCTTGTAGGGAACGACTTGGGACGTACTTTTGTTAAGACAAATCTGTTCCTCCATCTTAAATCAACTTCAACACTCTCTTTTGCCCCCTTCCTGTAAATCACAGGGTGCCAGTTGACCTCTCCTCCTTCAAGCTGCTAGTTCACACACTAACCACTGGAGTTATTTACCTCTAAGAATATGCAATAGGGCAAAGGTTACCCTGACACCTTTTCTGCTTCCAAAGACAAGTCATGGTAGATTTGTTCTACTACAGGTTTCCTCCTAATCACTTTAGGGGGTATAAGAGTCCTAAAAAAATCACAGTTCAAAACAAAATAAATTATACAAAGCTTTTCAATTCTAGCCTATGGATCCTTTCTGTGTTAACCAATGTTAACTGAAAATCCCTTGGGTTTTTCCTTCAGGTTTTTATTTATTTCAAAGCTCACTAGCACTTAGTTATCCTTTAAACTTTCTCCCACCCCTAAAATTTTAGTTGATGAGCAAGCCAATCTTGCCTGCCAAGCCAAGGCACTGCTTGTAGGATATAGTTCTTCCCTTATATGCAATTAGCATTTCTGAAGACATGAACACTGACTAGATGATAATCTTGGCCCATTGGAGAATAACTTATCTAGGAAGTGCAGGAATTAAGAGAACAAATTGCAGAGAGTTCCAATGGCTTGGAGCCTTGTGTCTAGAGTGAGACCTGAGTTTTAATTCAAGTTCTTTCATCTATTAGTCCTGTGACCTTGATAGATAATACATTCTCTCTAAACCCTACTTTCTTGATTTAGTAATTAAAGTATGATGAGGTACAGGGCATGGTACCCCCAAAATATTTTAATCTGAAGGAATTTGAGAAAACCGCAGAAGCAGGAAGGTTGTGCCTTGGCCTACTTCTACCCTTCTTTCCTGCAGGTCATACAACCTAGAAAGGATTCTCTGTTTTTCCTCACAAGTAGGCCATAAGACCCTCATGTGAGAGATATCCTTCCTATACCCAAAATTAAAGGATCATCCTTATCTTTGACAAAGGCCACAGAGACTAATCAGAACAAACAGACCTTGTCTAATTTCCTCCATTTTATTTCCACTGGATTGTTCTTTATCTAATCATTTTTCTCCATGACATCATTTCTTCATCAAAACTTGCATTAAAAAATGCAAGTCTGTTTCCTCAGATCATTATTTCCATATGAAGCCTCTCATGTCACATAAAACTTATATTAAATGCATTTATATGCTTTTCTCTGGTTAATCTGTCTTTTGTCTTTTGGGGCCTCAGCCATGAACCTAAAGAAAGATAGAGGAAAGATATTTTTTCTCTTCTATAGAGGGAATCATATATTTGTCTTGAATTGCTATATTGTTCTGAATTGTTGCTTTTATAGTAAAAACAATTTAGAAAATTCAGTGACAGAAATGTTCCTGGAAAATATATTTTCTAACTTTTTTTTTGCCTATGCTGTTGCTTTAGAATGCCTTTTAGGATGTAAGATCTATTCTCAGTGTATTTCTGAAAATTTATAAGGGTCTTTTAAAGGGTAAAGAGATTTCTTAGAAATATTAAGGCAAATACAGTAGCATGAGCTAAATATACCACAAGATCCACATCTTAAAAGCAAGAGAAAAACAATTCTTTCTTGCTGACCCAGGAGTCATTAACTGGCTAGTGCAGTAGATTGATTTGAATGAGCAAATTGATTTGAGTGAAGAGCATTCTTCCTCTTCAAACCTCATGCCTGATGTTTTGAGAATACCGATTCAAGACAAATCTGTGACAGCTCCAGTTGCTGAGAATTCAGTAAGACCATGTATGTTTTACTGATGCTCTAAAAAACAAAACAAAATAAAAAACAACCTGGTGGTTATGTGTAGAGGTCACCCGTGGTTCTGGTGGATAAAAAGTGCATGGAATTACTGACTAAATTGATGGAAATTTTTATTTAAGTTGAATCTACAAACCTCCTCTATTCCCTCCTCTATCCCCAACTGCTAGTCACCCACTGTTTGATGCTAGAAAAGAAATTTTAATGTGAAAAACACTAGAAGCAGTAATCTCCAAAGCCAGTCAGCAATATTGAAACGTGCTATTAGCAGTTGATTGTAAGTTAACAAATTCATGGGTTGTGCTATTGCTAGGGAATCATCACTTTTGTCAGTCAAAGTGAACTTTCACATAAATTTTTCACCTTTTTCCTCCTTAAAAATAAAAAATTCAAAAAGTTTTATATTCCTTTCAGTTGTCAGCATAGATATTTATACCAGGCTTGCCCAGGGAGGGGAGGGAAGTAAGCATATCAGAGTAATGTGAGAAAAATTTTCTTTTTTTTTTTTTTCAATTCGTAGTCTCACACTGTCACCCAGGCTGGAATGCAGTGGCACGCTTGCAGCCACCGCAACCTCGATCTGCTGGGCTCAGGCAATCCTTCCGCTTCAGCCTTCCAAGTAGCTGGAACCACAGGTGCATGCCACCATGCCCAGCTTATTTTTTGATTTACTGTAGAGACAAGGTCTCACCAAGTTGCTCAGACTCGTGTCGAACTTCTGGTCTCAGGCAATCCTCTTGCCTCAGCCTCCCAAAGTGCTGGAATTACAGGCTTGAGCCACCACGCCTAACCTTGAGAAAAATTCTCAAACACAAATTTCAGGCCTTGCTTCTGTGTTATATGCCACTGTATTCATTTGACATTTATTGAGCAGATACTATGTTGTAGGTACCATTCTAGGCAATAGTGATAGAGAAATAAATATGTGACATGATTCTTAATCTCCTGAAGCTTATGTTAACAAGTAAGCAATTAAATAAACAAACTAATTTCAGATGATGAAACATACCACAAAGAAAGTAAATTATCATGTTTCAATAGAGGGTGACAGGGATGGAGGAATTTGAGTTTGAGTGGTCAGGGAAGGTTCCTTAATCTACCTGTTCTACCTGAAGTATTTTCTTCTTTTGAAAATGATGACTATAACATCTACCAGCTAAGACTGATGTGAAAATTAAGAGTGGTCATATATTTTAATTGCCAGGTTCATAATAAGTACTTAGTGAATAGTAGGTGTTCAATAGATGGTAGTTTTATAATTATGATGGTTTTGTGCCTTGGTTTCTCTAAGTAGAAGGATAATGTCTGAAGTGTTCCCCTGGATTCATCCAAAGTATTGGACTCTCCCTTATCCTTCTCAAGGCAATTCTTTTAATTCAAAGGTTAGTCAAATATGATTAAACCACACTATGTAGTACATATGTTTACTAAATGGTTCTCTTATCATTTTCTATTTCATGTTGTTTGCTCTGGCCTCTGGAAATCTGTTTACCAACTCCTTTATATGAAGAATGACACATTGACTCTTCTAAAAACCAGGAAAATATGGGTGACATCTCAAATCTCAAAGTTAGATTCCCTACAAGAGGGACTGTCATAACATGATTTCTTTCTTTTGTTAGAACTGTCTTTCCCACCACTCTGTGCACTCTTCTTTTTTTGTAAGAAATAGATGATGCCTGTTAGGTCAGAATCCCAGCAGGTCTTCCACAATGTTATGTCAGATTTTGGGGGTGTCTGTGAGTGGGTGCCATATGAAAGATTTATAGAATTGCACAGAAGTTAGATTGGAAAATATAGTTTATTTAGAAGGTAAATTAGAGAGAGAGAGGGACAGAAAGGATTCACCTCCCTAAGGTAGGGGAGGAGGCCAAAACTTTTAGGGAAACATGGCCCTTCCATAGCTCTGAACACATGACCTGGGCCAGAGCTTAATGAAGGTAATGGTGAATGGCTGCTTGAGGTTGAAAGCTTTTAAACTTTCCCTTTGATAGGGGGCAAGTCGTTAAGGTGATTGGATGATGGTCTATTTCATGTCATCACGAAGGGGACAGGTAAGCACAAGTACTGACATCAGGGGATAGACAGCAGGCAGATGGGTGAGTTAGTCACATGACTTTTGCCATGTTGATGGAGTCTGTGTCATGAAGAGCTGATTAGGTTAACTTGTTTATAAAGCAAGGTGGAAAGGGAGTTGTAAAACAATTATCAATAGCTATCTTTGAGAAACTGGTTCTGTCCTTGGCTAGTGATTAGAAGGCAAGTTAAATTGAACAGCCAGAAAAACATGACAAAGCTAAGCAATGTTAAAATGGCTGCTCTTTGGCTGTATTCACTCCATCTTTGTCCTTTTTTTTTTTTTTTTTGAGTTGGAATCTCACTCTGTTGCCCAGACTGGAGTGGCCGCTCACGGCCACTGCAGCCTCAACCTGCTGGGCTCCGGCAATCCTTCCACCTCAGCCTTCCAAGTAGCCGGAATTACAGGCATGCGCTACCACGCCTGGCTGATTTTTTTATTTATTGTAGAGATGAGGTCTCGCTGCCCAGGCGGGTCTCGAACCCGCAGGCTCCGGCAATCCACTCACCTCAGCCTCCCAAAGGCGCGGGATTACAGGCCGAGCCACCGAGCCCGGCTCATCTTTGTCCTTTCAATGCCAAAAGCTGGCTCCTTAAATATCATAAATACAAAATGTTGATAAGACAAAATTGAATGCATTGCTTACAGCGGTAAGGGAGACCCTATACCAGGCTAGGGCAAGGTCTCGGAGAGGTAAAAGCAAGGTCAGAATAAATTGAAAATTGGAAGTTTGATTTAAGCCAGACCTTTAAAGTAAGGGCTTGAATGAGATTGGATAAGGATTATGATGTAATAGTTAGGAATTGTAGAAACACCACTATGAGGATGTTGAGGGAAGGAGTTCAGAAGAGTTTTAGGTCATATAAACCATCTGTTGAAACTTCCTATTGCAGACTTGATGAGTCTTTTGGGAATTTTCTGTAATTGTCACGTTATTTGCCTGGGCATGACTTTCCTACAATAGTTAAGTTATATTAATGAGGGCAATGAAATAGTAAAGTTGTGTTATGTAACAGTAGCTTGGGTGGGGAATAGGTAGTTTCAGTTCTCACTTGGCATGGGCTTCCATTCATTATTGATGAACTGAAATTAAAAGGCAAATGGGACAATTCCACAGTAGGCAAAACTCATTTTAGGTTACTATAAGAAAAGTCTAAAATCCTTATGAAGGAGGGAATGCCTTAGTTCAAAGCAGAAATATCCTTTTCCTCCATTATCATCTCATATTCTGTGATCCAGTTGTTTTTTCCTGTCAGTTTGGAAAACTGGACTTAAACAACTGGGGTAAGAATTTAATATATTTAAAAATATTGTACCTTATGTTCAGGCTTAAATCTATAAGATGTTCAACATTTTCAATAAGCCTCCATTGGGGGAAAAATGTTTTAATTAAAGAAGTTAATGGCTTGTGGAATAATGGCTTTTGGATGAAGAGTCACAGTGTTACTCTTCCAGGGAGATAGGAGCTTAAATTAAGGAATATTTCCTTGTCCTGGGTCCAGACCTCAGTATGTGTCTTATTCTCCAATTAGCCAGTACCTTCCCAGAATTCTGACTCACTGATCTATTTCTTTTTAGAGATAACAGGTCCGCCCGGCTCAGTGGCTCAGCCTGTAATCGCAGCACTTTGGGAGGCCGAGGCGAGTGGACTGCCTGAGCCCGTGGGTTCAAGACCCATCCGGACAACTTGGCAAGCCCTCGTCTCTACAATAAATCAGAAATTAGCTGGGCATGATAGCACACGCCTGTAGTTCTGGCTGTTTGGAAGGCTGAGGCAGAAGGATCGCCGGATCCCAGCGGGTCGAGGCTGCAGTGGTGTGAGCGTGCCACTGCCCTCCAGTCTGGATGATAGCGTGAGACTCCAACTCAAAAAAAAAAAAAAAAAGAGAGAGAGAGAGAGAGATAACGGGTCCTATACATATAAACTTTACCTTGGCTACTTCCAGACTTGTGTAAATGATTGCAATGTCTATTAAATACCAAGGGGACAAGAACAAGCATAAAATTCTTTTACCAGTGTGTTTGTATACTCTATAATCTTACTATGTATCCTAAAAACAAAACAAGTACAGCATCCAAAAGATCTGCTTTGTTAGCAGAGGTAGGAAAAGAATGTTCACTGACATGAACACTTGTAAATCTTGCTTTATAATAGCAATGAGATACTTAAAGGAGTTCTATAGAAATTTTTTTTTTTTTGAATTGGAGTCTCACTCTGTCACCCAGACTGGAGTGCAGTGGCCGCTCCCGGCCACCGAAGCCTCGACCTACTGGGCTCCGGCGATCCTTCCGCCTCAGCCTTCCGAGTAGCTGGAATTACAGGCATGCGCTACCATGCCCAGCTGATTTTTTTTTTTTTTGATTTATTGTAGACATGAGGTCTAGCCAAGTTGCCCAGGCGGGTCTCGAACCCGCGGGCTCAGGCAATCCACTCACCTCAGGCTGAGCCACCGAGCCTGGCTTCTATGGAAATTTATTCCTTGAACATTTAGAGGTCAGCCACTTTAGGATGACCTAATTAATAGTATTTGCCAATAATTACTCACAGACTGATCAAACTATACAAGCTGACATTAGGTTAGTTTCTAGGGGAAGAGCAAATAAATATTTAGGCATTAAATAATATCTTTCTAATGCTAACACTTTGAATACCTATGTTACATTAATTCTCCGTTATGTAATTTTGACTGAGATCCTATAAGTGTTTGGTGCTAGCTTAATGAGTATTCTATGGTTTACTTGTAGAGGCAGATCCAAAGACTTTTCAATGTTACACGACATGTAATTAATTTAGAGTTGTCCAGCTTCCTAGAAGATGATTTAAGAAATTGTCTGACATCTTTTCCTCCATTGTTAGAATATGTATTTCCATCTACCCCTCACTGTTCCCAGATACACAAATATTAACATGTATCTATAATCTAAATCAGACTATGAATAGTCATAGAAAAGTGTCTGAAGAGGAATATTATAGTAGGGCCAAGTGTAGGGTGATGACTTAGTAAGAAGGTAATTAGTAAAAAATTCTGCTGGTGACAGGTAACCTGTCCACTCACAGGTGAGATATCCAAAAATATGCTGGGCAATAGACCCAGATGCCTCTGTAAGTGGAGACTATACTCAACTGGGAAATATAAAATTCAGCCAAGCTACTTATTTGATATGTAATCAAAATGAAAGATTCTTTGCATATAATTTGCTGGTTAATGTAAACCAATTTTGGTTAGTGAGACTTAGGTATGTTAACACATGTAGAGACTTTGTTTCTTCCACAAATGACAAAGAATTTATGCACTTAAATGGATGAAAATTCATTAAGTTAAATATCAAATATGTGCATTTTAGGACTAACAAATAGCTATGCAACACAAGAGCAGAGAATGGGTGCTGAGAATATAAAGAAAGATCTTACAGAATATCTGTGACAATTTCTTCAGAAACCTTTTGGGTTATAAGAGTTAAAAGAATTTTTTTCCTTCAAAGAAATAACAAAAGTGTTAGATGTGCTTATTTTATAACTGTTAGGTAAACAATAAACAGTGCTTAGTTATCAAAAACTGTTGACATTTATCTTGCCAGAAAATGAGCGCTCTAAAAAACGGATTTTAAATTGAGGTAAATGTCTTATGACCAACATAGGTTATTTACATAACAGAAACAGAGGGATTTTTTAACAATGACAAAATGTTATTTTGTTGACACACACATACACATATGTAACATTGTCACTTTTTGAACGTGGCTGCCCGCTTGACTTGATGCCAGTGGAGGATCAGAAAAGCTTAGGCTAAACTAATTAAATGGAGACAAGCATAGTCATGAGTGTGGCAATTAATTTGATTTCTACAAGTAGCGGGCTAATAAATGGAGATAGGAAAATCCAGTTATGGCTGGAAATTTCAAATTCCTTCAACAATAAAGCTGTGTCATATTCATGACACCTACTGATGTATGGAGATAAATTGCCTGTCACTTAGTGTGGAAGATACTGCTTAAGTTGTACATTAGATGCATATTAAGTTGTGTAGAAGCCCACATTTAGTCTGTCTCTCTCCTCTAGGTAATGTAGCTCATTTATAATGTCATTTTCTTGGATGTGCTGAAGTGACTAAATGAGCGCAGAAGTTATTTATACATTAACATAGTATGTAGAACATCACTGTTTTCTATTTTGCAGGGAGGCAGAGGCAAAGTTGACAGGGCTGAATTTATGCAGACTCTAAAGAGCAACTCCAGTTTTAATTAGCATTTCTTCCTGAATCTGAATGGGAATGGTTTAGGGGAGGGAATAAAAGTTACACATCTGAGGTAAAGTCATCTTCTCCTTCTGACAACTACTTACACAAATTGGATGGGCCATCCTAACAAACACAGAATGCTTTAAAACTTCCTTATTACAATGAACCTTAAAGTCCTTTCTAAGATATACTCTCAGATAATTCACATGAGATTTCTCTACAGTTGATCATTTTTGGTACATCCCCCACATCCAAAACTCATATGAGGCAGCTTATTTAAACTTGGCAGAATTTTAATTGTCCATATCGCCCCTCTTTTGTGTGTAACCTTTAATCCCCTCTCATGTTATCTAAAGTTGCACAATGTGTGGCACAGAGTGAACACCTCGGTTGATAAGGGCATAGTAAGTATATAATTGAAATTGGTCTTTCAGGCGAGCCGTGATGTGTTTTTCCTTGAGGCCCTCAGCGTGAGCTACCTTTCATTGTCATAATCTCCCTGCACCATCTGGACCTCTGTAAAGATGTTGGTCTCAGCGGTGAAATGAAAGACAAGGAGGATACTAAATAAAACTTACATAGTGAGAGAAAATTGTTATTGTTGATATTAATCATAAGTATATCTTTTGAGCTTTTCACCTAAGGATATTAAAAAATTCTCCCAGCATCAATCTTGGTTTCAGAGTTTTGGGATTGATGGCAGAATTGCTGTAAAAGGAGTTAAACAGTTTGACAAAGAAAAATGACGAAACATAGGTGAAGATATACCATTTTTAAAAACTCATTACTTAATAAACATCTGTGCCTATTATGTAGATATAAGAATCTAAGTAATGAGACTTTATAATTTATCATTCAATCACAGACACTAGTAAGAGTTAAAGCTATCAGCCGGGCTCGGTGGCTCAGCCTGTAATCCCGCGCCTTTGGGAGGCTGAGGTGAGTGGATTGCCTGAGCCCGCGGGTTCGAGACCCGCCTGGGCAGGCGAGATCTCATCTCTACAATAAATCAAAAATTTAGCCGGGCGTGGTAGCGCGCGCCTGTATTC
>NW_007259859.1:921117-926630 GCF_000164805.1 Carlito syrichta
AAAAAAAAAAAAAAAAAAAGAGTTAAAGCTATCAATAGTTACACTAAGATAAGGGGCATATGACCAAGGACCATCCTCGGTAAACCAGAAAGCAATCATCTTATTTTTTGGCGATCAAAAGCTACTACTAGGGTTTAGAGCTTACAGCCCCCCTTAAACATTATTTGAATCTTTGCTAAAGTGTCAAATGTCAAGTCGAAACCCTGCAGCCTTCCCTTTACCACTCCACTCAAAATGGTGCATTCCCTAAATCTTGCTCTCTGCCTTACTTTTCCCCTTAATACTTTTACTTTACAGTACACCATATACTTCTTTATTCTCTGTCTCTCTTCACTGGATCATAAGCTCAACAATGGCAAAGATTTTTATTTTTTTCATAGCACTATTATCAGCGTATAGAGTGCAGTCTAGCTCATAGTAACTGCTAAATAAATACTCGTTGAATGGATAGATTATTTATATTCATCTATTACGGAGCATCAATTTTGTGCTGGCCGTGGGTGCTAGTTACTAAAGGTACAAAGATCTTTTTCTGGCTTCATGAGGTTCATGAATTAATTAGAAAAATAGAAAAATAGAAAAAATTCTTGCTATTACATGCAAGATGATGTGACATTTAAAAATTATTGCTATTATTGTTATTATTTTGAGTTGGAGTCTTGTTCTATCACCCAGGCTGGAGTGCAATGGGATGATCAAGATTTAACCTCCTGAGCTCAGGCAATCCTTCCATCTCAGCCTTCAGAGTAGCGAGACTACTGCATGCACCACCACACCCAGATAATTTTGTTTTTGGTAGAGCTGAGGTCTCACTATGTTGCCTAGCCTGATCTCAAGCTCCTGAGTTCAAGCAATCCTCTTGCCTTGGCCTTCCAAAGTGTTGGAATTACAAGTATAAGCCACCATGCCCGACCTACCTTTAAAAATTATCTTTAAAATTTTATAACAAAAATTAAAAGAAAAACAAAAAACTATCAATTTTTTGGTTATATAGTAATTTTTGGGATTGTTTGAGTTATAACCTCTTAAGTTGCCATGGAACATCTCATTTTTGATGCTACTTGTAAGAATAATGATTATTTGGTTAAAATGAAGTATCCAATGTGTTAATAAAAAGTTTCAATTTTATCTTTTAGATTAAAAAAAAGCTTCAGAAATCAGACCAGGGCTATTTACAAAAAATCAAAAGAGTAGAGTACTAATATTTATTTTTAGTTTTAAAAAAAGCCTCTAAACAAATTAGCTTAAAGGAATTAATTTTTGATGAACTTTTGTTGCTAGAGTTTTACCCAAAGTAACTGTGTGATCTTGGACAAGACATTTTCACTTCTTTTGCCTCAGCTTTTTGGCTTCTGGGATAGTAAGTTCTCTAAGGTCTCTGTATTATTTTTCTAGGCTTCAATATCAAAGTACAAAAACTATAGACATTTACTGGCACACAATTCTGGAGACTAGAAGTCTGAAATCAAGGTATGGGCGTGGACATACTCTCCCTGATGACTCCAAGGGAGAATTACCCCCTGCCTCTTTTAGCTCTTGGTGTTTGCTGCAATCCTCGGTGTTCTTTGGTTTTAGATGCATCACTCGAGTCATATGGCCATTTTTCCCCTGCATGTCTGTCTCTGTAGCCACATTTCACCGTTTTAAAAGGACACCAGTCATGTTGGATTAGGACCCATGCTAATACCTCATTTTAACTTCTGAAAAGACTTTATTTCCATATAAGGTCACATTCTGAAGTTTTGAGGGTTAGGCTTATGGCATACTTCTTGGCAGGTGGGGCACAATTCAACTTATAACAATCTCTCTAGGTCCTTCATGACTATAATTCTAAGTAATAGCAAATAAAAGTAATGAAAAATTTTTAAAATTACATATTGATTTGTAATATCCCCAAAATATTTCTTAAAAAATCTCTGTTCTCTCCATCTTTTCTTATCATTTAAATGCAAAAAATCTTACAGTTTCATTATGGGAAATGGAATGATTTTTATAGTTTATACACATACTTTTTACATTGTTTATAGTGGTTGTCAGAGTAATGTGTAAACTAACATCATTGAAAAGAAATGGCTCAGCCTGTAATCCCGCGCCTTTGGGAGGCTGAGGTGAGTGGATTGCCTGACCCTGCGGGTTCGAGACCCGCCTGGGCAGTGAGAACTCATCTCTACAATAAATCAAAAAATCAGCCGGACGTGGGAGCGCATGCCTGTAATTCCGGCTACTTGGAAGACTGAGGAGGAAGGATCGCCGGAGCCCAGCAGGTCGAGGCTGCGGTGGCTGAGAGCGGCCGCTACACCCCAGTCTGGGTGACAGACTCCAACTCAAAAAAAAAAAAAAAAAAGAAACATGATTTGGAATACTAAAGATGGGTTCCAGTATTTATATTAAACTAGGCAGCTTGTAGAAGACAGTGAAATGTTTTACAAAATTTGTTCAGTTATCTGTTCTTTGTTACTCCCTAAGGATAAGGTAGCTTGAGGAAATTTTTACTCAGGCAGTAAACTTATGAGGACAACATTGCAGAATATCAAAATTAAAAAATTAAAAAATCAATTCACTATGATTTCACATTCAGAAATTTTGAAATATATTTTTGAAATGGATTTCTATAAAAATTGTCTGTATTTCTTAATAAAAACAAATGTTATTTAAAAATAATGAATACTATATTTTCATGAATGTCAGGCACATTTAAACTACTTAAATCTGTTAATATTCTGTCTCTTTTCTTAATTTATGCAAAAATATTACCAATTTATGCAAAAAATATTATTGCATTCATGTCAAATATAAAACAAATTTTCCTTTCCTTCTTACTCAACTCTTATAATTGTTAAAGAAAATGTTATTCAGAAATAATATTGATTTAATTCATCACTACTACAGCTAGTCTTCTCAGGGTTAGAATTTAAAAAATAACTAGTGAAATGTTGACATTTAAATCTTTCAGTAACATCATAAGTAAAAATTTATTTTCCCAATTTTGCAAGTAAAGATGAGCCTTAATAAGATGAAAGTACTGTTCGGAGATAACAGTGTTTATGAGGAGGACAGCCTGGATTCTAACCCATTCTTTCTGACTCAGAATTTATTCCTGCCCTAAACCATTATGCAATACTGCCTCAAACACATGCAAACAAGATTCTTAGCTTCCAATTTAAAAAATGATTGATCCCACTTATATTTTAAAGAGGTAACATGATCTCTTTTGTGCTAGTCTCCAGAATACTCATTTGGCTGAGTAGATAACAGCAAGGCTTTATGGTTTTATTGTTTCCTAAGGATTACTATATGTTGTTCATTGGTTCATTGATCAATTTAAAAATTAGCATCTATTAAGTAGCATTGTGTTTTTCTTCGGGAATACACTGAAAACCAGAGTGGATCTCTTTTCACTGTACAAATCTAGGCGAGAAGATAAGAATATGCAGGGTATCTTCAAGAATTTACTCATTTGGAATTGAAAACCCAGACATGACCATGTGCTCGTGATCTTGATTTTGAGTTATCGTATGAAGTAACTGATTTTAGTTGTATTTATTTTTTGAATTTGCATAAACCAATTGACTGTTGTAGATATTACCACAGTCTTACATCTATTTAATTTTTTTAATAATTATGATCCTTTAAAGCTTTAAAACATTTCTCATATACTAAGGATATAAGAACCAAAGGATTCCACATTTGTAACTTAGGTCAGGATTACATAGAAGCAACCTGGGTGTCTATCATCTAATGAGTAAATAAATAAAATGTGGTATATATACACAATGAAATACAATTCAGCCTTTAAAATAGGGGAAATCCTATCATTTGTGAAAACATGGAAGGACCTGGAGGACATTATGCTAAGTGAAATAAACTGGGCACAAAAAGACAAATACTGCATGATCACACATATGTGGAATTTTAAAAGGTTGAACTCATAGAAGTAGAGATTAGACTAATAGTTACCGGAGACTGAAGGAGGTGGGTAGTAGATGGGAAAATATTGGTTAAAGAGTAGAAAGATCCAGTTAGAGAGAAGGTATAGGCTTTAGTGACTTATTGTACAAAATAGAGATCAAATAAATAGTAATACACTGTATATTTCAAAAAAAAATGTAGATTTAAAATTTTTTTTACCACAAAAATGACAAGTATGTGAAATATTGGCTTTGTTAATTATCTTGATTTATTCATTCCACATTTTAAACATACATCAAAATATCACATTATACCCCATACACATGTTTAATTATTACTTGTTATTGTCGATGAAAAATAAAATTAAAAACCAAAAAAAGATAGATCACAGGAGATCATGGAAGGAAACCAAGAACAAAAACATAACTAACTAAATAAATAGAAACAAAAATATGCCTCTTTTTCTTATGAATTTCCAAAACTAGAGCTAGACAATTCATTCTGAGATTTACAGAGACTAATAATATATTTTTTATCTAACAAATGTGATGAGAATATTCAAGTTTTCAAGCACCATAATTTAGATATTTGAACATTCTACTTAAAAGAGGTCTTTACCTTCATTTTACATGTGATGATTTCATGCAAAAAGATTGGTGACGTGCTCAAAGTTGTCCTTATTTTAGAGATAAGGAAAATGAGTCTCACCACACTTAAATTATTTGTCCAAGACAGCCTATTTTGAAAGGAAAAAGGTTTGAATTCTAAACTATTAGCCTCTCCTAATTCTGGCTAGAATGTTGGGTATCAGCCCTCTGAGCTCTGCTTCAAGGTTCTTCAACATAGTAAATATACTGGTGGGCAGCATAAATGAATGTGATTATGTTGATTTTTCTAGCATTTAAAGATTATTTTTATTTTTAGGCATTTATTATTCATTTAGACTTAATACAATTAATTATCACTAAGTTTAATTTTGAATGTTTATACATATAGTTCCTCAGAGAGCTTGAATATTCTCAAAGCAAATGTCATCTGCTGGCATGTCAATTATTATTATTGGAAACATTTGCATTTTTTAAGTCACAGGCTAAGATTAATCCACAAGAATTTACTTTACCTTTCAAATGAAATTAAAATCTTCTTTTAGAGCCAATAGTAGAATTCCTTTAAATAAATATCAAAATATTTTTAAATGTAATTTTTCTCTTTATTGTTGGGAAAACAATTGGATAGAATTACATAAAAAGTTTAAAGTAAAGGTCAAATATAATTTTCTTTTAGTAAGCCTTTTAGTTTACCTGCATAAAATCTTATTTTAAGGGTATCATTAGATTTCATTTATATCATATTATTTCATCTTTCACTTAGGAGTTTAAATCTTTTTTTGGGAGACAATCTAAAAGGTGACTTCTTTAAGATCAATTGTGGTTTATGAGGCCTGTTTGAATTACAGAAATTATAGGGAAGGTGAGCCTACAGGGTAGAAGTTACCCTATCTGAAAGCAATTTTGAAAAGGAAACTTTAGCCGGGCTCGGTGGCTCAGGCTGTAATCCCGCGCCTTTGGGAGGCTGAGGTGAGTGGATTGCCTGAGCCGCGGGGT
>NW_007259859.1:926650-926996 GCF_000164805.1 Carlito syrichta
AAGGAAACTCTCCCTGGGTTATGAGAGTTATCTGTATCATTCTCAGAAAATACAGGTCTGATGGAAACCCTAGTAATTTATTTGTCTTCTAATATGAAAGACTGCAAATACAATAGCGTGGTCTGCGCTGTTAAAGATCAGGGAAGGGTGATCTACAAGTAGGCTAAGAAGATGCCGACCAAATCAGAGTACCGAAGCTGAAAGAGGGAGAGACCATCTCTCTTGTCCAGTGTTTCTCAAAGTATGGTCTAATGACCAATGCATTAGAATTACGAAGGCTTCTATTACAATGATAAGACAGAGAGAGAGAGAGAGAGAGAGAGAGAGAGAGAGAGAGAGAGAGAGA
>NW_007259859.1:927016-929399 GCF_000164805.1 Carlito syrichta
GGAGCCCAGCAGGTGGAGGCTGCGGTGGCCGGGAGCGGCCCTGCACTCCAGTCTGGGCGACAGAATGAGACTCCCAACTCAAAACAAGGAAACTCTCCCTGGGTTATGAGAGTTATCTGTATCATTCTCAGAAAATACAGGTCTGATGGAAACCCTAGTAATTTATTTGTCTTCTAATATGAAAGACTGCAAATACAATAGCGTGGTCTGCGCTGTTAAAGATCAGGGAAGGGTGATCTACAAGTAGGCTAAGAAGATGCCGACCAATGACCAATGCATTAGAATTACGAAGGCTTCTATTACAATGATAAGACAGAGAGAGAGAGAGAGAGAGAGAGAGAGAGAGAGAGAGAGAGAGAGAGAGAGAGAGAGAGAGAGAGAGAGAGAGAGAATCTGCGCGCACGCGCGAGAGAGTGCGCTATATGAAATAGAATAAAGATTAGAACTACATATCTAATCCAAACACTTAATTTTACAGATGAGTAAACTAAGACCAAGAGATTTAGCCATTTGCCCACGGTTATCTAGTTTGCTATTAGCAGCCTTCAAATCTAAATTTTCTGATTCCTATACCAATTAGTTTCATCTTAATTCAATACCATTATGACACATAAAACTGGTCAGATTATTTAGGCTAACTTTTTGAAAGGGTCACTTTAGCGAAAAAGCCACTGTAGATTCTGCCATACTTACTCTTTTCCTAGCGAAATTCCAGCAGTTGACTTGTTTTTAAACTAAATGAAACTGACCACCAGATTTTTCAAAATTGCAAAACCAATTAATTGCCTGAGGAGGCCAAGATGTATTCATGAATCCTATCTGACAAAAGTCCATTCACTTATGATTTATTGTCTCTTGTTCATCTAGAAAGCATATCCATTTCTATTTCAACGTTGACTATAGATAACCTTAAAAGTAGGAGCAAAACTCATCCCATTTTCAATTTATTTGGAAATTTTTCTTTACTCCCTTGACTGTTTCCCAGTTTTTTTCCTTAAATTCAGCCGGGCTTTTAGCTATCTCAGTTAGTGCCCATGTAAATCTGCTAATTAAGTTTGATAACTACTTTTGCATTAAATATTTTGTATAATCTGGTAGAAATTACATTTTAATTATTGGTCAAAATGTTCTGCTTTTAAAAATTCTGTTATGTCAAATTTTAAAGGAATACTGAAAGATTTCTGGTAAATGACTTGACCCATTATTGCTGTTTTTATAAAGAACAGTTAAAGAAATAATACTGTTAAAGAAATAATACTCAAATTCGTATGAGAATAAAAGTACAAAAGAAGTCCAGCATTGAAATAGTGATTTTGCAGTACAACTATGTGCTTCCTTGGAGGATTTTAAAGAAATTAACATACATCAAAATCAACTTTTTAGAAGGTGTGTGAAGTTCTATGCATTTTAAAACATGGGCAGGTTTTCATAACCACCACTATGATCAGGATAAAAGAACTGTTCCATCACCCCTAAAAAGTTCTCATGCTATCCCTACGTAGATGCACATTTTTCCCACCTCTAACCAGTGACATCCACTGAACAGTTCTCTGTCACTCTAGTTTTGTCTTTCTGAGAATATCATGTAATGAAATCATATTATATGTAATCATTAGATATTGGATTCCTTCTGTTAGCATTGCCTTGGAGATTCATACACATTGTCTGTATCAGTAAATTGCCCCTTTCATTGATGAGTATTATTCCATTGCAGGGATATACCACAGCATGTTTATTCAGTCACCTAATAAAGAACACTTAGGTTGTTTCCAGTTATAGATGATTATGTATAAACAGTCAGATGCAAATCTTTGGATACATGCTTTCATATCTCTTGAGTAAACATGTAATAATGAGACTGCTGGGATATATTATAGGTATATTTAATTTTATAGAATACTGCCAAACTGTTTTCCAGAGTGACTGTACCATCTTGCATTCTCACCAGCAACGCATTAGTGTTCCAGTTTTTGCACAACTTTGCAAATGCTTAGTATTATTGGCTTTTTGCTATTTTAATCATTCTAGTATGTATGTAGTAGTACTTCATTGTGGTTTTAATTTGTATTTCTCTAATGACTAATGATATTGAACCTTTTTTTCTTGTGTGTTTATTTGCCATCCATATATTCCATTTGGTAAAATGTCAGTTCCAATTGTTTTGTACATTTTTAAATTAAATTTTAACTTTTCTTAATGTTGAGGCTTAGAGTTTTTAATGTAGTCTGACTTCAAGTTTTTTGTTTGTTTGCTTGTTTTGTCAAATATGTGATTTGCAAATGTTTTCCTCCCAGTCTGTTATTTTCACAGAGAAAATGTTTTAAATTTTGATGATTTCTTTTTTTTTTTTTTTTTTTTTTTTGGAGTTGGACTCTCACTCTGT